>NC_056745.1:1180046954-1180316954 GCF_019279795.1 Protopterus annectens
ATTTTAAACTTTCTGTGACAAGGTACACACCCCTTTGAAAAAGGGCTTGAAGAACCGGGGGTGCAATTCATTATACGCATTTTTTTATTTTTTTCAGACACCTCAGGCTCTGATATGCACTTTACTTCTTTGTTGAAATGTAAACATTCTTGTATGCTTGAAGACTGTGAGTGAGAAAGTTCTTCATAGGTTCATAGAAGGTTACTAGGCCAACAGACCTAGAACCCTTAAAAGACTAGGCATATTTATCCTGATTTGCCTCAATTGTCGGAGGTTAGGTGAGTGAAGTTTGAGAGGTAAGGGTCTATGGTAGTTAATACCTACTTCCTCTGTTCATGAAGGTCAATTAAAAGAAAATCAGTATTGCATACAGCAGAAATATCATATGCTACTTAGAATTTCTAGAGGAAAAGAACTCTGTATTACAACAAGGTAGCTCAGTTTATGAACCTGTTGAAAGAAAAAACAAATGGATGTCCTCCCTGTGTTTTCTTCCCATATTCCAAAGACTTGCAGTAGGTGAACTGGACACTCTAAACTGACCATAGGTGTGAGTGTGTAGTATGAAAGAACAACTGTCGCAGGGCTAGCCACCCGGGGATGTGATCCATGGCTCAACATGACTGTCAAAGCTTTAGTAAAACCCCAACCCCAATGGAAAAGAGGGGTTGTAGATGGATGGGTAGACAGATGGATGACACAAGTAGGGCAACATTATGGAAGGACTTTTGTGCACAGTTTACACTTTCCTCCTTGTGTCCATGTGAAATTTTACCAGATGGTCTGGTTTGCTACAATCCAACGTCTTTGCCTTGTGAAAATACATTTGGGTAAAATCCTTCCATAACAGTAGATGCCCTTCTCTTAACTGTTGCTGTGTTCATAAAAGATGGGCTCTCCTGCCAAGGATAGCCCCACATCCGGCCAGTATACCAAAGCCTTTAATTTTTACCAGCATCATACATCAGAAATATGTTCCCATGTCAACGCAGGGCATAAAGGTTAAGTAGAGATGCTCCATACTCAGAACAGAAGTGTCCCAGGAGAACAAGAGTCATCCCAGGAGAAAGGACAATGCACGCATCCAAGGAAAAAGGGAGATGCTAAAGGAGTAGGGCAAAGACCATTTGGCCAGATAGATGTTCCCAAAATTAGAAAAGGGGGCAGGAGGGAGGGACTGAATACTGCAACCGTGAACAGAAGGACATCTGTTCACTCTTTTTTTTTTTTTCAAACACCTTTATTTATTGAATTAACACTTGCGACATAGGTAAATTTACATTCATGTAAAAGTAATCATACTATGTTAACATGACAAACATTATAATTCACATATATTGCTATATATCATATAACCTAAGCAATATTACATAAATTATTCAATTCCTGCTTTTTTTTTAAACAAGAAACATCTTTACCAAACCATTACTTACTACATATGCAATCATATATCTATACAAATGAAAATAAATCAGACTGACACAATCCTAATTGCAAGCATTTTACATCACAAACCACAATGAGACACTCCCCACTGCAAACACCATACACCACCTACAATCTACCCAATCTTTCTCACTCAAACACTACATAGGTCATTCAAGTCCTGCTGCCCTTCAAACCTCACCCCTCCCCTTTGTATGTACCATTCCCATTCCTTCCCATGCAGATTGCTCCCACCCTTTTCCAAAGATTCCAACTCCAGTAGTCTCTACCTCTGACACTATAATCACCACTTCCAGTACAGTTGGTTTAGACCTTGATTTATACCCTCCAGCATTTTTTTTATTGGCAGCCGTCATTATCAGACACAGCAAGTCTTTACCATGTCCAAGTAACTCCAATTCAGTATCACAGCTCAGAAAAAAATATCTCCCTCATCAGACAAATCTAACCACCCAGTATCTCCGACAGTGCATCCCACAGGGAATCCCCAAAGCCTGCCAACTCACTGCACTCCCAGAAAATATGTTCACAATCGCCTCTCTCCACCCCCTCACACTTCCAACACCCGCTGTCCGCTTGAGGAAAAACTCTCTGGAGGCCACCTGGGATACAAAAACATCCACGTAAACATTTTCTGGCAATAATCCCGAATCTTCCAGACTCTGAGGCACACTTGGGAGGCACACACATATGCCCCCACCATCTCCCTGTGAAATGCCCATCCAATCTCTCCTAACTCCCATAGTCATCATGAAACATTTTACATGCTCTACTAATCATCCTTTTTCAATGGCAGCTTCCGTTCTAGATTCCACCAAAAAAGGTCTCCTACCCAGAACTCCTCCACTTCCCTCTCCTTGCCCACACTCTATCACCAATCTCTAGGAGGACATCTATTCTTATGGAAAGATTATACACAGCTGCACTATGTCCCTCTATACCACTGTTGCAGTATTTATAACCTATGTGATAGTACAAAAGCTACTGTAAGGAATGGGAGGAGAAAGGCTAGGAGGAACTCCCCACAAACCCATAAAGGACAGCCTTGGTAAAACCCACTCTGGCTCTGGAAATGACATCCAAATTGTAATGTTCAAGGAGGGTGTGAACAGAAGACCAAGTAGCAGCTTCAATGATGGAACTGGTGTCCAAACTCATGAAGAAAACCCCAGAAGGGGCCACTGCCCTGGTAGAATGGGCCCAAACAGAGGCAGAAAGCTGTTTATCATTAAAGAAATGACAAAAGGAAATGACTTTCAAAATCCAGGAGGAGATTGTTTGCTTAGAAACAGCCAAACCCAATGTTCAGCACAAAAAGGGACAAAAAAGTTTTTCAGATGTACATACACAGCCTTTGTCTTATCTAAATGATACACAGCCTTTGTCTTATCTAAATGATACCTGAGCTGCCTATGAAGATCCGGGGTGTGTGGAACCTTCTCACCAGCAGACTGTGAAGAAAGAAAAAAAGAAGAAAGGTGGATAGACTCATTAAGAAATAACTCATTGACCAATTCTGGCATAAAAGAAGAATTAGTATCAAAAAAGAGAAACCACCATCAAGGCTTGAAGTTATCTTGAAGGACGTGGGGGCAACTAATAAAATGGTTTTCCAGGTGAAATGTTGCAGAGAAGCAGCAGCAAGCTCAAAGGGAGACTGGGCCAGTTTTTCAAGAATAAAATTATAGGTCCCAAGCAGGAGAGATGGGCTTTTTCGGTGGCTTGATGTGAAGGATGGTTTCAGGAATTATTTAACCTCAAAACAAGAGGCCAGCAGTGGAGTCATAGGAAGTCAAGCAGAGATTGCTGACAAGTGAACTTTAACAGAGACATATGACAAGCCAGTATAGAGCAGTTCACACAAGTAAGAAATAACCAAATGACCCAATGCAAAGGGATACCAGTGAAGTTTAAGACACCAAACAGAATGTCTCTTCCATTTAAATATATATGATTTTCTTGTATTGCATTTTCAGGCTTCCTGCAGAACCATAAGCACTTCCTCAGAGAAAGGGTATCAAAAGGGGATTAAAACCCTATTACCCAAAGTGTCAACTAAAGAGTGGACAGATAAGGGTGAAGGAGAAACACCTTGCCTTTGTGAGGAGATCAATCCAGTGAGGTAACTTGTGATGATTGCCCTTGGCCAAATGAAAAAGAAGGGAGAACCAGTACTGTCTGGGTCAAAAGGGAGTCACCAACAAGAATTTCAGAGAGTCCTGTTTGATTTTGTGCAGGACTCTGGGAAGAAAAGAAAAGAAACATGGTGTCCACCCTACAAGCCAGAGGGCTTGAGGTTACAGAACAGAAATGAGGAAGCTGTATGTTCAGAGGGGAGGCAAAGAAATCCACTTGAGGGATACCTCACCGATGAACTACGCTGAAAAACACCTTTCTGTGAATTACCCTTTCATGAAGGTGTGCCCTGGACCTGCTCAGTGAATCTGCCACTAGGTTTTGGCCTGAAGAAATGTGAACTACTTTCCTAGAAACGTGCATTTGTTATAGCTGGATCCCAGGCCTAAAGGGCTAGTCTGCAAAGAAGACAGAACATTGTGCCCCACACTTGATGATGTACCAAATGATTGTGGTGTTGTCCATATAGACCCTTGAAGGGCCTGGGGACCAAATGGATTGGAAGGCCTGGAGAGCAAGGATAAGTGCCCACATATTTTTGATGTTAACATGATCCAGTCACTGCTGAGGAGACCAGAGACCCTGAACTCTCAAACTTCCCGAAGCTGCCTCCCACCCCTGATCTGAAGCATCTATAAAGAGCTCCTGAGATGGAGCAAGAGGCTGGAAAGAGATGCCTGGATTAAGACGTGTTGAATCCACCACTGAAGCTCATGTTTTAGACTAGGAATTAAATAAGTAAGGGGATTGAAAACTCTAGTGGGTGGCAATGCTGAAGACACATTGAATGAAGACACACTGAATGAAGTATAGAAACTTGATCATGTGAAGTTTGGCAAAAAGGAGAATGGAGATGGTAGGGGCATGAACCCCAAAACACTAAGAAACTCCCTGCAGGCATGAAGGACAGAGGCAACAAGGAATTAAGTTAACAGAAAGCACATTGGGAGCTGGCAGAGACACCAGCATTGGAACAGTGTGAATCCTGCATTCCAGGAAAATGTGATCCTGAGAGGGGGGGACAGGACAGACTTCTGGAGATTGCTGGTGAAACCCAGACTGTGCAACAGAAGCCTGGTAAAGTGCAAGTCCTGCAAGAGCCTGGAAAAAAAGGGAGCCTGAAGGAGCAGATCTTCCAGATAAGGAAATATTTGTACTCCCTGAAGCCTGCACAAAGCTATTATTGGAGCCAGGCACTTGGCAAATTTGCTTGGTGCTGTAGAAAGTCCAAAGGACAAAGAAGTGAACTGAAAAAGAGTGGAAGAAACAGAGAAATATAAATACTTCCTGAATAGAGGGTGATTGGAAATATGAAGGTAAACACCCTTCAGATCAAGAGAAACTGTGAAAGCTTGCAAAAGCAAACTGGGAAACAGGATCTGGAGGGAAAGCATCCTGAAGGCGGTTACCTTGAGGGAAGTATTCAAAAAGAAAAGGTTTAGCACAGGCCTCCAGGATCCCTCCTTTCTGGAAACAAGAAACATCCTGGAATAAAATCTTGTGCCCCATATGGCCTCTGGGATAGGCTGAATCATGCCCTGATCTAGTAAAACTGGCAATACCCCTGAAAAATGGGGAATTTGATCCATCCCAAAGGGGTTGGGGAATACCCAAAAGGGAGGGGGAGAGACTTGCAGACCATGAAGTAGCCTTGACGAATGATTGAAAGTACCCAAGTGTCTGATGTAATATTTTGCCAAACAGGGAGAGTCAGAGATACTCTGACAGACAAAGGAACCTGGCCAAGGGGATAGGAAGACAGATTTATCTTGAAAGAAAGGTTTTTGAGTTCTAGGCATCTGAAATATTTTGTCAGAAGAAACACTCCTAGGGACATTCTTACGTTTGGAGGCCTCACGAGGCTGTCTGTGAACAAAGGCAGTTTTAGTAGGACAATTCCCCTGAAACGTAGGAATGGGATAGACAAAAATCTGTTTAAGATCCTTCATGCCCTTGTCTTGTTCCTGTAATGTCTTAAATAAATCTGCCACTGGAGTCACAATAAGATTTTGAGTATCTACGGGAGCATCAGGAAGATTAACCTTAATGTCATCAGGCAAAGCTTGGGGACAACGACAGAAATACTGCCTCGTGACAGAGCCTGAAGCAGCAGCTCTAGAAGAGGAATCAGCAGCAGCATCATAACCAGATCTCAGACAGCAGAGGTCTTAGCCTCAGTCAGGCATCATAACCAGATCTCAGACAGCAGTGGTCTTAGCCTCAGTCAGGCATCATAACCAGATCTCAGACAGCAGTGGTCTTAGCCTCAGTCAGGCATCATAACCAGATCTCAGACAGCAGTGGTCTTAGCCTCAGTCAGGCATCATAACCAGATCTCAGACAGCAGTGGTCTTAGCCTCAGTCAGGCATCATAACCAGATCTCAGACAGCAGTGGTCTTAGCCTCAGTCAGGCATCATAACCAGATCTCAGCCAGCAGTGGTCTTAGCCTCAGTCAGGCATCATAACTAGATCTCAGACAGCAGTGGTCTTAGCCTCAGTCAGGCATCATAACCAGATCTCAGACAGCAGTGGTCTTAGCCTCAGTCAGGCATCATAACCAGATCTCAGCCAGCAGTGGTCTTAGCCTCAGTCAGGCATCATAACCAGATCTCAGCCAGCAGTGGTCTTAGCCTCAGTCAGGCATCATAACCAGATCTCAGACAGCAGTGGTCTTGGCCTCAGAGTCAGGCATCATAATCAGATTTCAGACAGCAGTGGACTTAGCCTCAGAATAAGGCAGATCACGCAGAACCCCTCAAGCTGAGACAAAAGGGATAAAATATATCTGGCCATGTGAGTTTGATAGTTAATGGCATGAAATGCCAGGGTGGCAGTACAGTAGACCTTCCTCGGCTTGAATATTCTTGTTTCAGGGAAGAAGCTAAAATCAAGAAAGCTTATCATGAGAGGCAGAAACCACAGCAGGGTAAGAAAAAGCAGTGCACTTGTAACAAATTTGAAAGCCTCAGAAACCTTATAAAAATGGTCAGACTTTTTAGGGGCAGGAGGCTGGGAATCAGATGCCAAAGAAGCATATTAAAAAGTATCCAAATCTACAGCCAACACAGGGGAAACAGCAGAAAAGGCTTAAAGGGAGTCCATCTACAGTATTTCATAACGTCTTTTCTGGATGTCAGAAATATGGGAGCATTCCCATTTAAAATGATCAAACCACTGAATCTCCATAAGGAAAACTCTTCCAAATGGAAGTCAGGAATTAAAGACTACAGAATCACAGGAGATGGTATTTGGGAGGAGTAGGCCAAGGAATTATCATCAGATACCAATTCCTTAATAGAAAAATCCAAATTTTTGACACAGAAATTACATTAGAGACAGCAGGACTCATATTTCTTTCCAACATTTACCATAAATAGACATTTAGAAACAATTTTCTGGAATTTACAATCATCCCACATTCGTGAAGGTGAACATGGTTAAGGGACAAATCATGTTTAATGCACATAATTAGTGATGAAGAAACATATTTATTTACTTACATTTGTTGACCAGGAAAATCCGACTGGACACAGGTCCTTTTTCAGCGGAGGCCCGGAGAGAAAAGCTCACAATAAAAACAACAATTAATTACAAGTTACAAGAAGTATAGGTAGGTTTTGTTTAACAATAGTAGTAAACAGTTATAGTTCAAAATGAAATTAAATATTTAGTTAAATGGTACAACATTTATATCACTGGTCCCATAAAGACTAGCAAGTATTTTAATAGCTAAGCTAGCAGCTATTACCCTTGAATAACAGTGGCTAAGATTACAGCTGAGATATAGGTTTACAAGCAATGTATTTGGCTGCAATCTAAGGTAGTTAGAGGGGTGGAAGAAAGGGATTAGAGGGGTGGAAGAAAGGGATTAGAAAGTATCAGGTTCATAGGTTCATAGCTTTACCAGAAAGGCTCATCCAGACTCTGCTACACTTTGCTGTGAAGGAAAGGTTAGTTTGCTTTTCATTTGTGGTATTTTGTATTACTTTATTGCCTTTTTATATTTTGAATAATGTGGTTTGTTTTCTTTACCTTGTGTTTTACTTGCATTCTGCTTTAACTGCATATTAAAACTTCAAAAGAGACCACAGCTCTGTCTCTTCTGAGCCGGGCAGAAATTACCACCCTCCCACCCAGTTACAGTTGTCTTGTTAAATACCATTGTCTTTCTAGTTGCCTGTCTCTTATGTTAATCTGAACATAGATGTATCTCAGTTCCTCTCTGCTTTCACTGGCTTGTGTGAGTAATCACAAAATCATCATTTTTGAAATCCCTCC
Source organism: Protopterus annectens (assembly GCF_019279795.1). NCBI lineage: Eukaryota > Metazoa > Chordata > Ceratodontiformes > Protopteridae > Protopterus > Protopterus annectens. The sequence continues at coordinate 1,180,054,817 of NC_056745.1, forward strand.
CCTTCAACTATTTAAATTTATTGGCCATTCTACTGTATTCCATAGTACCAGAATACAAAAGTGACCACCCCTTTCAATCCATCTTGCTGTTTTAAAAATAGTAACTCTCCACTAAACCTTAGCTTTTTAAACAGGAAAAACTTAAGTTACCTACTTTCACATCTAACTTCCCTAGTGCACACTGCAGTGTGCATTTTTTTCATCTTACCTTTAAGCATCCCTGTGACTAGCACTTGCTCTAATACCTGCTGGAAAGCACTAGGAAGCCTTAAACTGATACAAGCACTCAACTCTCCTTGTTAATAAGGAGAAATTAATTGTAGGCACTAAACAGCCTATAATTGCAAAGTATCTTGGTAAGGTAAGGAAAAACAGCTCCTGTACTTTACAAAAAAACAAAAAAAAAACAAAAAAACAAAAAAAAGGCACCAAACCAGGCATGTCCAAGGGTCAGCTTCCGGTGATTTCTCCTGTCCACCTGGTGAATCTGGGCATACTGGGGCAATGCAGCAATTGCCTCATGTTCACAGACAACCCTCTCCTCCAACCACCCAACACTACAACCTGTGCGAGATGCACTTACATAGCCAAAATGGAAGCAAAGCTCTCTCCACCCAAGATTGTGCTACACAGTCAAGAGGAGAAGGTTAACACCCCCACAACACCTCAAGCAACACATAGCCCTTCTAAACCCAGACATTCAACACCCACATATAGCAACACTAAATCCACATATGTAGAGGCCCTTAACTGTAACCTGCCCAAGCAACAAGGACCTCTGAAGCTGAAACGCAAACAAACACCATTCACAACCAAAATGTCACATAGCTCACAACATCAGTGTGCCACCCAGCAACAGCCCCTAAGGCAATACAACGTACCTAACACTTTAGTCATAGGTGACTCTATAGTCCGGCACACTGATGTCCCACTCACCAGGATGAACAAGGAGAAAATTAAAGTCAGCTGCCTGTCAGGTGCCAGGACCCGCCACATAATGCATGCACTCAAGTCACTCCACAACAAGTACAAATATGACTCTGTCATTGTCCATGTTGGAGTGAATGACTTGAGATGTACCTCCCTGGACTACATGGAAGAGCTCTCGGATCATGTGGCCCAGGCAGGTATGACCCTAGCCCTGAGTAGCATCCTGCCTTCGCCTAGAATGATACCACAATATAAGGACAAAATGATTGACTTATTGACTTCAACAATTGGCTAAGCTTCTGGTGTCATTCAAAGGGGATCCAGTATCTGTCTGCCTGGGATGACATGATCGACAGACCACGATGCTTTGCTAGAGATGGTCTGCACCTGTCGCCCCTGGGATTCAGGTTACTGGCTAAGGCTCTTGCCACCCCTATAGTGCCTTTTTTAAGCAAAGTTCAAAGGACAAAACCACAACTGTAGCAGGTGCAAGCATGCAAAATCTGAAGGTAATGCTGCTCAGTGCTAGAAGTCTAAACCTCAAAATGCACTTTCTCGAGGCACTCCTAAAAATGGAGAACATCAATATCTGTGCAGTAACTAAGACCTGGTTCAAGACTCCAGAGAGCACCCCTGCAATACCAGGCTACAACTCTTACCACACTTTTCGGCCACCAAACCAGGACCGAAACTCTAAAGGTGGATGCGTGTCAATATTCACCAAGGATGTTCACACCACCAGGCTAGTTGCCCAACACGATGCATCTGAAATTCTCCAGGTGCAACTAACACTAGGTAAGACTGTAATCCAATTTGTAGCTTGCTATAGATCCCCCACCATGCCCCAAGATTCTCACTACACCTTTCTAAACATACTGAAAAATATTAAGATAGAACCAAACACCCTAATACTGGGTGATTTTAACTACCCTGCCATTAACTGGGAAAACTACTTGTGTACCAACACCTTTACCCAACAGTTCTTGGAATTCATAAATTCCAACGCCCTGGATCAACTAATCCATAGTCCCACCAGGGGCTCCAATATCCTAGACCTGGTCATTACCAACATGGGAAATCGATGCTCCACACCTATGATCACCCCTCGATAGTCAGGTCTCACCATAAGCTAATCACCCTTAACATCCACATCCCCCCCCCCCCAGTAAAGAAACCTCCATAAAAAACTTCTCTAAAGCCAACTTCACGCTACTCAAGTCAGAAGTGACAAACTTCATGACACCCATGCAGACGGGAACTGAAAGTTCAACTGCTGAATCCTACACTAGGGCACTGTACGAGCACATCCACTCATGCATGAATCGTGCCATCCCAAACAGAACCAAGATGCTCTCATCCAAAAAAAGGAAGCCGATCTGGTGGTCCCCTGCCATAAACAAACTTTACAACAAAAGGAAGAAACTGTTGCAGAAAAGAGGAAAATCCCAGGATGCAAAAAACTCCCTTACCAGCCTCAGTATGAAACTGAGATCCCTCATAAAATCCTCCAAAGCTAGTTCCGAAAATAAAATTGCCAAAGATTCCAAAGACAGCCACAAGGCATTCTATAACTATGTCAAGAATCTAAAACAGAATGGCATTAAATATACTGATCCCAAGGATATTGCCAATATCCTGGCAGATCGATTCAGTGCCAACTTCACCCCCCTCTCACCCCCTAAATGGCCCATCTCAATACCGGAAGACTGCCAAATTCCAGTAATAACGGCCACACAAGTAAAATACGCACTCTCCAAAGCTAAGAATACAGCATCCATGGGACCAGATGACATCCCGGGCTGTGTACTACATGAACTATAATATGAACTGGCACCTCACCTAAGTGTCATGTTTAATCATAGCCTCACCTCAGGTTTCGTGCCTACTGAGTGGCGCAGAGCTACAGTTATCACACTCCACAAGGGGGGGGGGACCACCTTGGATCCCAGAAACTACCATCCCATCAGTCTGACGAGCCTTATCTGCAAGGCCATGGAGCGTATTATCATGGAACTTATAAACAAAGACACTGGCAACCTTCAAACACTGGAGCCCACCCAGTTTGGGTTCGTGAAGGGCCGATCTTCTCTCCTGAGCTTGACTGACTTCTTCGAATCAGTCTCCAGGGCCATGGACAAGGGTAAGGTGGTTCACACAGCCTATCTAGACCTTGCCAAGGCCTTTTACACCATCCCCCACTCTGGAATCATAGATAAACTTACTAAGCTGGGCATTAATCCCTACGTCACCCAATGGGTTGCTAACTGGCTTACTGATAGAACCCACACTGTATAAGTAGCCGACTCCAAATCCACCTCCAGACAAGTGACAAGTGGAGCACCTCAGAGTTCAGTCCTGGGACCTCTCTTGTTTGGCATCTACTTCTCTGAAGTACAGGCCAAAACTAAGGGACTCTGGCTAACAAAGTTCGCAGATGACTGCAAACTGGGAGCCATTACTGAATCCCCAAATGATGTGGATACTCTACAAAAGGGCCTTACAGAAACAGATGTTTGGTGCCAGACCCATGGGCTCAAACTCAATGCCAAGAAATGTACAGTTATCCCATTTAGGAAAAAACATGTACCATGAATTACCATATAGGTGGCAGTACACTAAAAGTACAGTTTTGTACCTACCATAAATGTAGATGTTCGAAGATCCACATTGCTGCAGTCCTTACACTTGGGTAGTCCGCTGTCCTCGGTCGGCCCGAATATCAAAGTATAAGGCTGACGTCGGTCAGGGTGCATTTGACTGACGTCAAGACATCAGGGTACAAATGCGCATGACCAACGTCATATCCTCAGTCTTTTCTTGCCCCAGATGTCAGAAGACCCTAAAAATAAAGGTCAAAACCAAAAGACAGCAAACAACCAACCAACCACCCTTGCACTAACTATATGTACAATATATACAATATACACAAAATGTACAACCCAACCCACACAACCACCTCCAACTACAGAGGGGAAGGAGGGAGGGTAAATTGGACTGCAGCAATGTGGATCTTCGAACATCTACATTTATGGTAGGTACAAAACTGTACTATGTTCTTCATCTCACATTGCTGCAGTCCTTACACTTGGGTAGAATCCCAAAGCAGAGGTAAGGGAGGATGGCTAACTACAAGGAAGCAGGAGCTGCCAAAATGCCCTGCAAAACAGCAGTGGCAAAACCAGCCCTGGACTTAGAGTAAAGTGGCAGGTGATAATGCTTAGAGAAAGTATGCACAGAACTCCAAGTAGCTGCCTCCAAAATATCCTTGGTTGCCACTCCCCTCAAAAGCTGTTGAAGTGGCAGTAGCCCTAGTGGAATGAGGCCTAATCCCAGCTGGAATCTCCTTGCCATGATGGGAATAACAGAAAGCAATGCAAAACCCAATCCACTTAGAAATAGTTTGTTTTGATACAGGCTTGCCCTGAGAACTCAAAGCAAAAGAAACAAACAACTGCTGAGACTGCCTGAAACCTTTAGTTCTGTCCAAATAATAACGCAACTGCCTGTGGACATCTAAAGTGTGCAAAATCTTTTCCCCTTTATTTTGGGGATTTGCATAAAAGTAGGCAAATGAATAGTTTGGTTTAAAGCCACACTAGAAACCACCTTAGGCATAAAGGAAGGATTAGTACTTAATGATACCCTATCCTTATGGAAAATCAAGAAAGGCTCAACTGCCATAAGGGCCTGTAATTCAGAAACCCTTCTTGCAGAGGTAATGGCCAACAAAAAAGCAGTCTTCCATGATAAATATTTCAACTCAGCAGTAGCTGCAGGCTCAAAAGGTTGTAGAGTGAGTTTCTCCAACACAAAATTGAGATCCCAAGCAGGAGTAGGAGCTCTTCGTGGGGGTCTTATATTCTTTGCCCCTCTAAGAAATTGCTTGAACAAAGGATGAGAAAACAATGGTGGATTGCAATCATAGTGAGCTGAAATTGCTGCAGCATGAACTTTAATAGAAGAGAAAGACAAACCTTTGTCTAGCAACCCAGTAAGATATTGAAGAGCCACAGACAAATTAGGCTCAGAAACATCAAAATCTTTTGCTGCACTCCAAAACAAAAATCTCTTCCATTTGTCTGCGTACACTTTCCTTGTACTAGGCCTCCTAGCTTCCAAAATAACATTTAAAACTTGCTGAGGAAGTGGAGGAACACTATGGTTCAAAACAGAATATGCCAGGCTGTTAGGTGCAGAGAGTGAAGCTTGACATTTAGCAAATGGCTGTCCTCCTGCGACAACAGGTGTGGAATCGAAGGCAAAGGCCATGGAGGCTTCCGTACCAGACTCCTCAGTAATGGGTACCAGTGTTGTCGAGGCCAATCCGGAGCTATTAAAATCATCCTTGGCTTGTCCTGTCTGACCTTTAGAAGTACCTTTAGGAGGAGAGGCAGAGGTGGAAAGGTATACACATGAAGATTGCTCCAATTGAAAGAAAGAGCATCCACTTTCCAAGCTGTGGGATGAAACCTTTTTGTGCAAAACCTTGGCAGCTGATGGTTTAGTGGAGAAGCGAACAGATCTATGTCTGGAGTTCCCCATGACACTGTCAATTTCTGAAATACATGAGGATCCAATTTCCACTCGTGGGGATCCATAATTGTCTGCTCAACACATCTGCTAAGGAGTTCTGTGCCCTGGCAGAAACCTTGCCTGAAGATTGAGCTGTAAACTGAGACAGTCTCCCACAAAATCATTGCTTGCCTGCATAGAGGATAAGAATGTGTTCCCCCTTGCTTGTTGATGTACCACATGACAGTTGTGTTGTCTGTTAGAATCAACACCTGCCCTGGAAGAAGTAATTCCTTGAAAGCAAGTAATGCAAACTGGACTGCTAACATCTCCTTCATGTTGATATGTAGATGTTGTAGTCTGACAGGCCACTTGTTTTGAATCCACTTTCCATTTAGATGAGCTCCCCAAGCTTTGTCTGAGGCATCTGTCGTTAAAATCTGACTCGCCTCTGGCCGGGTCACAGAGAGTCCCTTGTTTAGGTGACATTCCTGAGCCCACCACAAAAATTCCTTTTGAATGCAAGGTATTATTTGAATGACAGTGTCCAGATCCTGGCAGTGCTGTGTCCATACATTTTGAGATACCATTGTAGCTTCCTCATATGCAGTTTGGCATTGGGAAGTACCAGAATACAAGATGCCATGAACCCTAAGGCTTGAAGGACTGTCCTTGCAGTCAGCCCGGACTGATGAGATAGTTGATGGAAGTAAAGGGATAGACTCTTTTGTTTGTCCGGGTTAAAAGGCCATCTGGGATGCTGTATTCAGTCTCACACCCAGAAAGCACATGTCTTGAGAGGGTACTAGACTGGACTTTATTTCGTTCACAGAATACCCTAGGCATCTTAGCACTGCTATCACATATTCCAAATGATGAAGAAGCTCTTCTCTTCCTTGAGCCAGAATTAGGCAGTCGTCCAAATAAGGATAGATCTGTATTCCTTTTAGTCTGAAGAAAGCTATCACTGGAGCCAGAACTTTCGTGAACACTCTGGGCAGTAGATAAGCCAAAGGGCAATGCAGAGAACTGATAGTGAGAAGTCCCAGCTCGAAAACGCAGATACTTTCTGCAACTTAGTCTGATAGGAACATGAAGGTAAGCCTCCTTGAGATCCAAAGTAACCATCCAATGATCTTTGCCCAGCAGAGGTAAAAGCTGCTGCAACGTCAACATTTTGAACTTGGGAATGTCCAGATAAGTGTTGAGGATAGATAAATCCAAAATTGGTCTCCACGTGTTCCCTTTCTTTGGTACTAGGAACAGGCGAGAATAAAATCCTAGGCCCACTTCTGGCAGAGGGACCGGCTGTATGGCCCCTAGTCGGAGCAACAGAGAAACCTGTTTGTGAGCCTCTATTCTTTGTTGAGGAGGAATGTCTGGCATGCCTTTGAAACGAGGCAAGGTATGGAAATAAAACCTGTAGCCGTGGTGTATGATATCCAATACCCATCTGTCCTGGGTAATTAAACTCCAATTTTCTTTGAAAAGTGCCAACCTTCCCCCCAAAGGTGCTGCCAGACGAGCAGGCTCTGGCAGCTGAAAAGGTAGGTCATTGGGTCTGCTTACGAAAGGACTGACCCCTGCCCTCACCAAGCCTGTGCAGGAGAACTCCCTGTTCTAGGCCTGAAAGAGCCCTGAGCTCTGCCCTTACCACGTCTAGATCTACCCCTAGACTGTGAATCATAAGAAGGATCGTCCACCCTTTAGTAGGCCAATTTCTACTAAACTTTGGAGGCTGGACCTGCAAAAATCTTTAACAGTCTGCATAGACTTAGCCTTGTCTTCCATTTTCTTTAAAACTGTCTCAACAGGAGGACCAAACAACACGTCAGATTGTAAAGGAGCATCTAAAATCCTTGTTTTAACATGTTCAGACAAATTCTGATCCCTCAGCCAGGCGTGCCTGCGAAGAACTGACCCAGTGGCAGCCACCCTAGACGAGGCCTGTACAGCATCAAAACCACATTGCAAAGAATGCTTACCCACCTGTTCAGAAACATGCACTAAATCTTGCAACTCCTTACAATCAATACCTACTGCCAGAGCATCAACCTTAGATTTCAATTGTGAAAGGAGATAATTTTGGTATTTCAACATGTGAAACTGGCAATTCAGAGCCCTCATAGCAAGAGTGGAAGAAGTATAGACTTTCTTGCCCCATCTATCCAAGGCCCTAGCCTCCTTGTCTGCAGGAACCGGATTCTTAACAACAGAAGCCTTAACACCTTTAGGCCCATGGCTAACAGTTTCTGGGTCTGCCCTAGGACTCATAAAAGATACTTATGAGCTTCAGGCACCCTGTAATACCTATCTGGCTTAACAGGAGCAGGAGGCAAAGAATCAGGATTAAGAGAAGCTTCCATAAAACATCTTCCACTACATCCAAAACAGGAGGTATAGCCAAAGGCCTATGCTGGGGTAACAACAGAATTTCCCTAAGCCTTTTAACTGCAATCAGAGAAGTCGTGACCTTCCCACTTATAATGCTCCCTCATGGAATGAAGAGTTTCTGAAAAAGAAAAATCCTCAGGAGGAGTAGCAGAAGGAGTAGAATCATCCACATCAGAATCAGAATAAGGAGAGTACTCCTGCAAGTCTTCAGCCGAAGACTCCAAAACATCTGAAGCCTGCTCAAAACCCCCCAGCTCAGGCTCCACCCTAGGCCTCTTATCAGGAGGGGGCATAGAACCCCTGATCAAAGTAATCAAATCTTCTGCCATTTTAAGCATATGCTTCTTGGGCACAGTACCTGAAGAGCTAGGGGTAACACTAACTGAAGCTAAACCTGGCCTGCCCTGGGGAAGCCTTTGAAACAGAAGGAGAGGGCCTAGCCACCTTAGGAAGGGAGGGGTATAGTAACATGAGAAGCCCCTCAGCCTGACTAGTTTCCTGAGAGGCCACATCCTGTAATAACAAGGTCTCCCCCTGGGAACACAAAGAAACCTCCGGTGGAGCCACCGGCTCCACCGACACCTCTAAAGAAGCGTCTGGTACAGACGGTTCGTCTAACCTAGGCTTAACTGCCTTGTCCTTGCGCTTCTTGAAGAAGCGGCCGGAGCATCCGACGGCATTTTATAGTTACACCGCTTCCCAAAGACTAACCTCGCACAATCCAACCTTCTCTTTACAGTGCGTTTATTAAATCTAGCACAAGAGCAACAGCCAACAACGTGCTCAGGCCCTAAGCAAGGAATACACAAAGTATGATAATCTTTATGCGGTATCTGTTTCCCACAAGAAATGCAATTATTAACTTTTTCTGACATCCGTAAATGACTGAGGCAAGAAAAACTAAAATATTCCCCAGGCTACTTAGCCAACTTTGAACTCGGTCTGAAACTTCATCGAAAAATCTCAGAACGCCAACCGGCACTTGCAACACTGCTTCTGCATCGGACCATGCGGCAAAAAGACTGAGGATATAGCGTCGGTCATGCGCATTTGTACCCTGGCGCCCTGGCGTCAGTCAAATGCCCTGACCGTCAGCCTTATACTTTGATATTCGGGCCAACCGAGGACAGCGGACTACCCAAGTGTAAGGACTGCAGCAATGTGAGATGAAGAACATCACCAAAAGTGTGATAAGAGACTTGGGGACACAGGTGGACAGTGGTCTCACCTTCGATAACCACATCGCCACAACAGTCAGGAAATCCTTCTATGTGGCACACCATCACTAAGGGCTTTTCATCCAGAAAAAAGGAGGTCATTGTCCCATTGTACTCATCCCTCATTAGACCCATTACAGAATACAATGCCCCGTTTGGTATGTACCTCTCAAGACATCTGCAACAACTGGAAGGGCCGCAGAAATACCTCACTAAAAGAATCACAGGCCTAAAGCAGATGCCCTATGCTGACTGCCTTAAAAAACTCCAGCTATACTCTGTCGCATATAGTCTACTCAAAGGCGATCTCTGCTTAACATACAAGGCCATGTCAAACCCAGAGCTGTTGGACATGCTACACTTAAAGAAATCCCAATCCCTCAGAGCCACACTCAGGGATCTAAATCTTGTCATCACAATAAACAAAACATGCTGGAGGGATAGGTTTCTGACCCAGAGACTCCCCAGACTCTGGAATAGATTGCCCATATTGCCCATACATGTCAAGCAGAGTGCCTCTTTGGCCCTCTTCAAAAGGAACCTTGACGATTGGATGGGAGAAAGGAAATTCACCCCATGGATCACGTCAGTCGCCCTGCTAGACAGGGGTCCAGGGAAGTAAACAGTGTGGGAAGAAACAGCCAGGGAATTGTTATGGCTAGGCTTGAATAGGCCCTAGGGCTGACAGCCTAGTACCAACCTATGAACTTATGTTGATGTAGAGATGTTAAAGAAGTTTGTCACAGGGGCATGCCCTGTGCTCTTTTAGATGAGATTTTAGAGCAGCTCTGAAGTTAGTTGATGACATAGAAGTTATAGTGTGAGGAAGGGTATTCCATAATTTTGATATGGAGTAGGAGAAGAGAGCTTCTCCAGCAGAGTTCCTGGTCCTAGTTACCTGTAATTGATTTTTATTGCTGGAGCATAGTGGTCTGGTGGTATGATAGGGTTGGAGTAGATTTTGGAGGGAGGAGACTTTTAGAGGATGATTTAGTAGTTTGTGGGTGAGTGAGAGTACGTACCATTGAAGGAGGTGAGGGAGTGAGGTGCAGTGGTGGCTACGATAGTTTACACCAGTGGCAAACCTTGCTATTTTGTTGTAGCAAGCTTCAAGTTTACCTAACTCACTTTGCCTTAGGTTGGTAAATATTGGAGAGGTGCAGAATAGGGTGGAGATAAGGTGGCTATTTGCAACTGAAATCTTGGCTGTTTTGGTGAGGAATTGCTTATTTCTGTATAAAGCTCCAAGTTTTTTGTGTACTTTTTTATGGTTAACGAGATGTGGATGTCAAACTTGAGGTTATTGTCAACTGCAACTCCAGGTAGTTTGGTGTGGTCTGTTGAGGGGATAATAGTGTTGTCACTGGCTTTAATATTAAATTGGTGGGTGTTTAGATTGTGTTTGGTAGGTTGGAAGATGAGGAGTTTTGTTTTGTTTAGGTTAAGTATTAATTGTGCATCTGAAAGCCAAGTTTCAACTGAGGAAAAGGCTTCCTGTGTGGTTTTTTGAAGTTCAGGAAGGGAGTGGGCTGAGCAGATGATGGTGGAATTATCTGCGTACTGTATGAGAGTGGCTAGTTTGGCAGCAGAGGCTAGATTATTAGTGAATATGGAGAAGGGTAAGGGTCCAAGGATGGATCCTTGGGGAACACCTATTGAGACAGGAAATTGTGGGGATATATCATTATGCCAAACAACGGATTGATAGCGGTCAGTCAGGTAGCTCTGGAAAGTACAGTTGTGTACACTTACCATAAATGTAGATGTTCGAGTGTATTCACTGTTGCAGTCATTACATTTGGGTTATCTGCTTGCAGTAGCCCTCAGTCAGCCTGATTAACAAAGTATTGGGTCCTACGTCGGTTGTTGTCTCTTCTTCCATGATGTCAGGTCATCAAGGGTATAAAACATGCAGCCGATGTCATTACATCAGTTTTTCTTGCCCCAGATGTCAGGTGCCCCCCTAATGGGAAGCAATTAAATCTATAAATATATAAGGTTATACCTTCAACATAAAAGCAAATAAACCAAAAAGCTTTTAAGCATTGAAAAGGAGAGAAGAGGTATAGCCAAAAGAAGTCAGGGGGCTGGAAGGAGGGTAACCAGGACTGCAACAGTGAATACACTCGAACATCTATATTTATGGTAAGTGTACACAACTGTACTATGTTCTTCCTGTTTCAATGTTGCAGTCCTTACATTTGGGTAGATTCCCAAAGCTAAGGATGGGAGGAGAAATTTAAATAGCATTAGGACCAGCTATAAGGCCCTGCAAAACTGCAGTGGCAAAGCCTGCTCTGGATTTGGAGAAAATTGGCAAACAGTAATGCTTGATGAAAGTATGTACAGGACTCCAGGTAGCAGCTTCTAGGATGTCCCTGGTAGGTATGCCTCTGAGCAAGGCTGTAGAGGTAAATGCAGCCCTGGTTGAGTGGGGTCTGATCCCCTGTGGGATAGGTTTTCCATGGTGCTTATAGCAGAAATGAATGCAATGGCCTATCCATTTGGAGAAGGTTTGCTTTGAAATAGCCTTCCCCTCTGTATCTGCAGCAAATGCCACCAGCAGTTGTTCAGATTTCCTTTGAAGTTTAGTCCTGTCTAAGTAGAATCTAGGTTGTCTGTGCACATCTAAGGAGTATAGTATCCATTCCCCTTTGTTCTGTGGATTAGGAAAGAAGGTTGGCAAATGAATGGACTGATTAAAGGCCACACTGGATACCATATTTGGCATGAAAGAGAAATTGGTCCTGAGGGTCACCCTGTCCGCATAAAAGATGATGAAAGGCTCCACTTCCATAAGGGCCTGTAATTCAGATACTTTTTTGCTGAAGTGATGGCTAAAAGGAAAGCTGTTTTCCAAGAAAGGAATTTTTAAATCTGAAGTAGCAGCTGGTTCGAAAGGAGGAAGGGTGAGTTTCTCCAATACTAACTTAAAGGTCCCAGGCTGGAGCTCTCCTGGGTGGTCTTAAATTTTCGGCCCCCCTGAGGAACTGCTTGAGCAGTGGATGAGAGAAGAGGGGAGGTACTGTGTTATAATGAGCTGAAATGGCTGAGGCGTGAATTTTTACTGAGGAAAAAGACAGGCCCTTGTGAAGCATCTCAGTTAAGTATTGTAAAATCTGAGGTAAATTGGGCACTGCTGTGCTCATCCCTTGAGATTGGTTCCAGGAACAGAATATTTTCCGTTTTTCAGCATAAGATTTTCTAGTACTAGGCCTCCTTGCCTCTAAAAAGACATCCAACACTGGTTTACTAAGGAATGGTGAAGGAGAGCTTAGGTAATTCGCCAGGCTGCTAGGTTTAGTGTTTGAAGCTGAGGGTGCAGAATCTGGTTCTCCTGCTGAGACAGCAAGGTAGGAGTCTGAGGCAGGTGCCATGGGGCCAACAGTGACACACTGCGCAGGAGGGGGTACCAGTGTTGGCGTGGCCAGTCTGGTGCAATCAAAATTATCCTTGGTTTGTCTTGTTTGATCTTTTAGTAGTACGTTGGAGAGCAGAGGCAGAGGAGGAAATGTATAAACTGATGGGTTTTTCCAGCTGAAGGACAGAGCATCCACTTCCCAAGCTAGTCTGTGGAGAGTCCTTGTGTAAAATTTTTCCAATTGATAGTTCTGGGGGGAGGAAAACAGGTCTATATCTGGGCTCCCCCATTTGCTTGTCAACATGTTGAAAATCCTTGGTTCCAGTTTCCGCTCGTGTGGGTCCATGAAGTTTCTGCTTAGTACGTCTGCCAGTGTATTTAGTTTTCCTGGCAGGAATTGAGCTTGTAGATGCACTTGGTAGCTCAAGGCTGTGTTCCACAATGCCATGGCTAGTCTGCAGAGGGGGTAAGAATGTGTACCCCCCTGCTTGTTTATGTACCACATAGCAGTGGTGTTGTCCGTCTTTACCATTAATTGTCCTGTAAGAATGTGGTCCTTGAAAGCTGTCAGAGCATTCTGTACAGCTAACATTTCTTTATGATTGATGTGAAGGTGCATTTGATTTGCGTTCCAATTGCCCTGAATGCACTTCCCTGCCAGGTGCGCTCCCCATGCGTAGTCTGATGCATCTAATGTTAGGGTTTGGGTGGCAGGGGGTAGTGTGAATGGTAGTCCCTTGTATTGGTGGCAGGCCTCTGCCACCAAAGGAACTCTAAGCATAGGCAAGGAATGATAGGAATCATTGCTTCTAGATCCTGAGAATGTTGACACCATAGGCTTTTTAGATACCACTGTAGTTACCTCATATGCACTCTTGCATATGGAATTAGAAGAATGCAGAAGGCCATGAACTTCAAGGCTTGTAGTATTTGCCTTGCAGATAGCAGGGTTTTTGTGGCCACTTGTTTGAAGTAGGTTGTCAAGTGAATTTGTTTCTCTGGCATGAGGAAAGCCATCTGGGAAGTTGTATTCAAGCTTGCTCCCAGGAATATAAGTTGTTGACAGGGTACCAGGTGTGATTTCCTTTTGTTTATGGTGTACCTCGGATAAGTTAGCACCCTTTGTACAAAAGCCAGATGATTCAAAAGTATGTCCTGGTTTTCTGCCTGAATTAGACAATCGTCCAGGTATTTGAATATTTCTTTACCTGCAAAATACAATGACTGGAGCTAGGCACTTTTGCTTATCTACTGCATCCAGGGCATTCACAAAGGGCAGTGCAGAGAACTGATAGTGCATTTAGCTGTCTTTGAAGCATAGGTATCTTCTGCAAGATTCCCTGATTGGGATGTGCAGGTAATGCTTCCTTTAAATCTAGTGTTGCCAACCAGGCATCTTTGCTTAGCATAGGAAGCAACTGGTGAAGAGTCAGCATCTTGAATTTTGGAATCACCAAAAAGGTAGACAGGTCCAGGATAGGATGCCATGAATTGACTTTTCGGGGTACCAGGAAAAGTCTCGAGTAGAAACCTTGTCCCTTTTCCTCTTCTGATACCAAATGAATAGCCCCTATGGTTAAGAGAGAGAGAGTACTTGCTTTTGGGCCTCTGTCCACTGATTTGGAGGTAGATCCGGCCGACCGCTTGGAGTTAGTAACGTGTGGAATTGAATATGTATCCTTGGGACACTATATTTAAAACCCATTTGTCCTGGGTAATGAGTCCTCAGTTCTTTGCATGAAGTGCAATATTTCCCCCCCAAAGGGGTAGTCAGTTGAAAAGTGCTTGGAAGTTTTACAAAGAAGTCATTGAGACAGTTTACCATAGGGGGGGAGTTTTATTACTGCCAGATTTGGAAGTGGAGGCACCCCACTGCTTAGTCCTGTGTGTCCCCTGGGAATGAAGCCTGGGTACTCTGCTGGATCTGGGTTTGGACTGAGAAGGTCTGGAAGAGGCAGAAAGGACCAAGTCTTAGAAGGTCAATGCTTACTAAATCTTGGAGGTTGTACTTGTAAAGAAATCTTTAACAGTTTGCATAGATTTGGCTTTTTCCTCCATCTTTTTAAGAACTTCTTCTGCCTTGTTGCCAAACAGGCGGTCCTGATTTAAGGGAGCATCCAGTAATTTCGCTTTAACATGATCTGGCAAGGATTGTTCCTTAAGCCAAGCATGCCTTCTAAATACAGACCCAATTACCGCAGCCCTGCAAGATACCGCTAGTGAATCAAAACCACATTGCAATGTATGTTTACCAACTTGATCAGCAGAATGCATTAAATCCTGTAAATCCTTATTTTCAGCAGAATCAGGAGTCAACATCATTTCCTGTTTAAGCAAATCAATAATATGCTGCTGATACTTTAACATATGAAACTGGCAATTCAAGGCCCTAATGGCCAAAGTTGCAGAAGTGCATACTTTCTTACCCCATCTATCCAGTGCCCTGGAGTCTCTATCAGAGGGGTAGGATTTTTGGCAGTAGTAGCTTTAATGCCCTTGGGTCCCTGTGAAATGGTTTCAGGATCCGCAGTAGGATTTTTGAAAAGGAATTTGTGAGAGTCAGGAACCCTGTAATATCTATCAGGTTTTCTGGAAGCAGGAGGTAAAAGAGTCATGGGCCATGCTAGATTCCGAAAAGGCATCATCAACCATGTTCAGTACAGGAGGTATAACTAAAGGCCTGTGCTGAGGCAGGAATAAGAAATCCCTAAGCCTCTCTTTACAATCAGAGAAATCCTGACTTTCCCAACGGAAATGCTCCCTGAGAGTATGCAAGGTTTCACCAAAAGATAAATCCTCTTGGGGGGGGGGGGGGGGCAGAGTGAATAGAGTCCTCAGCATCAGAATCCTCATAAGTAGATAAGGGTAAATCCTGGTCATCAGAGGAAACAGAAATTTCAGAATCCTGGTTAGAAGTATCATAAGCAAACTCAGTCCTAGGTCTCTTAGAGGGGGAAGGTTGGTTCCCCTGATAAGTAATAAGGTCTTCAGTTATTCTTATCATTTGTTTTTTAGGCATAGAGGCCTGACCATGCAGTGTGGGTGTCAGTTTTCTAGGCATGGTTCGAGTTTTAGGCCTTGAAAAAGATGGTGTCGGTTTAATATGCAAGTCAGTAGGCCTGAATACACCCTCAGAAGCCGGTGCCTGCACAGCGGCTCCAGACCCATCCATGGTAGAGACATCCGCAGGTTCCACAGTTGAAGCATCTCGCGGCATACCAGACTCCAAATGGGTCTCAGTAGAGGCCTGAGAATCTGAAGTAGTGGGAATCCGGGGCTGTGAAAGCGCCTCACTGAGTACCAGTGAACTGGGCGGCCTGTCTCTGTCTTTATCTTTGTGGTTTTTCGGAATGTCGGTAGTCGGATGGCTTACTGAAGACATATCAGGATAATTAAACCGAGCACCAAAATATTTAGAAGCGCAAATATACCGACGACGGACAGTTTGTGGTTTAAATAAGGCACATAACTGACAGCGAGGTACGTCATGGTTAGGGCCTAGACAAGAAATACAGTATGAATGAAAATCTTTATAAGGTATTTGCTTTCCACAAGAAATGCAATTATTTATTTTTACTGACATCGATTTAGAGCAAGAAAAAGTTTCCCCAATGGGGTACTTAGCTTTTAGTTGAAGACTTCAATTCTGAAACTTGAAAATGAAAATTTCAGGAGTTGGCTGACCGGCACTTGCAAACTGCTTCTGCTTCAGGCACCGCACGGCAAGAAAGACTGATGTAATGACATCGGCTGCATGTTTTATACATCTGGTGACTTGACGTCATGGAAGAAGAGACAGCAACCAACGTAGGACCCAAGACTTTGTTAATCAGGCCGACTGAGGGCTACTGCAAGCAAATAACCCAAATGTAATGACTGCAACAGTGAAACACGAAGAACATCTAGTTTGTAACAGATTGAGAGAAGGATAGAGTATTGAGGACAGTGATGAGTTGTTTATGAGAGACCATGTCGAATGCATTAGATAGGTCTAGGAAAGTTGCAGAGATGAAATAGCCATTGTTTTTATGTTGAAGAATTGTATTAGTGAAAGCAAGTAAGGCAGCGGTTGTGCTGTTGCAAGGTCAGAAACCATGTTGTGTGTTAGATAGGAGGTTGTTAGCAAGGAGGTAGTTTAAAACTTGAGAGTGAATGCATCTCTCAAGTATTTTTGATAGAGGAGACAGAATTGCTAGGGGCCGGTAGTTGGTGAATTCTGTGGAGGGGGATAATGTGGGATATTTTCCATTGTGAAGGGACATAGCTTTCAGATAAAGATCGGTTAATCAAGATTGCAACTGGGTAGGTTAGGGCTTCAGCTGCGATTTTAAGGTACTCAGCTGGGAGGTTGTCATCTGCTAGTTTTGTGGGCTTTAGTTTCGATGAGAATTTTTTTATGTTGGAGGGAGGGATAGGAGAGAAAGCAAATGCAGTGGACAAGTTTCTAGGTGTAGTTGTTGGGGGTAGGGGAGAGGGGTTGTGTTGTTTTGCTAGTGATAGAATGGTTTATGTGAAGTGAGTGTTGAAAGAGGTGGCAATGTTTTCAGAGGAGTTTGTTTTGTTTGGTGGAGAGGTTCCTACTTTTCCTGGGTGGAGGATGGAGTTGATGTTTGACCAGAATTGTTTAGGGTTGTTTTGGGTGGAGTTCAGGGCAGACTGGTAATATAGGATTTTGTCCTGTTTTATTAATTTTTTGACTTTAAGTAATTCACAGAATGTCTGTTTATCAGAGGGGTTTTTTGTCTTGCACCAGTGATTCCAGGCTCTGTCTCGGTTTTTCATTTCTGATCTAGTAGCGTTTTGTAGCCATGGGGAGGACTGGGCTTTAACTCTAGTAAAACTTGTGGGCGCATGGGTGTTTAGGACTTTAAGAAAGGTGGTACTGAAAAATTGGACAGCATCATCAAGGTTGAGGTATTTTAATGGAGTCCAGTTGCAGTTTTTTAAGGCTGAGATGAAGTTGTCGGGGTTAAAGTTTACTTTATTACGTATTGCTGATAGGTTATGGGTTTAGCCTGATATGTGTTGTTTGAGTAGGAAAGTTGGGGTTTGATCACTGAGGCTATCCGGTAGGCAGCCAGCTGTGTATGATTGGGGGCTCTTGTGGCTAGTATCCAGTCAAGAGTAGAATGCTTGTTGGAATTCTGATTTATTCTGGTGGGTGTCTGGATAAGTTGGAAAAAAACATGAAGATTTAGATGGTGGGCTGGATGGTGGATGGAACAGGATAGCCAGTCTATATTAAAATCGCCTAATATTATGGTTTCTTGTGGAAAGTGATGATTTACCCAGCTGAGGAGGTTTTCTAGTGGAGGAATACTGTTGCTAGGTGGGAAGTAGCATCCTATTATGTTAATGGACTTGTCTTGGTTTACTTTTAGGCTGGTATAGATTATTTCTTCTTTGTCAATTGGGGGGGGGGGAGCGATAAGTTTAGGATTTGAATATTAAGATTCTGTTTATACATTACAGCTACACCACCCCCTTTTTGTGCAACCGATCTTGTCTTAGGATACTGTAGCCTGAAGGGAGAATTTGTCCACTGGTAATGTGAGGTTTGAGCCAGCATTTTGTTAGAATGATAATATCAGGGGAGTACAAGTCCATGGTAGCGTGGAGTTCATGGATTTTATTGGTTATACTTCTAATATTTAGGCTTAAGATAAGGAGGTCAGTTGGTTTCCTACTGGATGTAATTTGAGGGTGGATGAGGTTGTTAGGCTGACTATCAGTGGAGGAATTGTGGGGTCCAGGGTTTGGGTGGATGTCCCCGCTGAGGGCAAGTATTGTTATGGCTGAGAATGTTAGTCTTAGTAATGAGAGAATCAGTTTAAGTTTTGGGGTAGCTTTTTGTTTGCGTGAAGTGGGTGATAGATAAAGTAGGTTGAGGGATAGTTTTGTAAGGCATTACGGATGCTTTTTGTTTGTGTGGTGGAGGTGATAGCTTAAGTGGGCTGTGCATTGGAGTGTATTTGTTGTGAGTGGTGTATGAGTAGAGTGATGGTGTGACATGAGTGGTGATGACTGTAGTTGTGCAATGGAAGTTGTTTGGTGGAGGTATAATGGTGCTTTGGTAAGATGTAATGTGTGCAAGAAGGGTGCATATAAGGAGTATAGGTAGTGTGTGTAGGATCATGGTACTCAATATGGGAGGTTGATGGTGTGGTTAGAGTTGGTTTTGCAGGTGTGGTTGGTTGTGATCATAATGGGAGGGATGTTTGGCTAGAATAAGTGTAGGTGTGCTGGGGGCGGGTGAGATATGGGGGCAGGGAGGGGAGTGAAGCGAGCGGAGGGGGCAGAAACACTATTCGTTGTACATTTCAGCCAGAACCAACCAATAGGCTAATACAACTCACACGCCTCACAATTACAGTAGAGGCTTAGGCAGATAAATGTGTAAAAATGACCTGTGTCTTTAGCATTAAACTGCTGGGTTAGAGTTCACTAGCAATGGGACACAGGCTGTAAAGAAAAGGGAAAAGACAGGCTGAGTGAACAGAAATGATCCCTAGAAACCCTGAGGCAGCTTGCCAGACCACAGGAGAAACAATCAGTTAAAGTGTGCCTCAAGACGCTGGAGCAGTTAAGAGTAGCAATTCCTAGAGGTAAAAAACTTACGCATGTAATAGCAAACTAACACATGCTGCTTTATTAGGTCTGTATAGTTTTGCAGCTCTTGATATTAGCAGTTGCTAAAAAGAGAGAATAATGGAAGGATAAAGTTCAGGGGAAAGGGAAGGGGAGTCCAACACTATTTGGTTGAGTGAGTGAGCCACTTGACAAATAAGCACTGAAGTGTTTCACTATAGAAACTTGCCTAGTATAGCAGGAAGATTAATGAAATTAATAGGTGCCCTGCAGGTGAGATGAACTCTTGTATTTCTTGCCACGAGGAAGCTGCAAAGGGGTGAGAGATCCAGTTAAGCAGGGTTAGTCGGGTGTACTCACTGGGACAAATGCGAACAGCAGATATATATATATATATATATATATATATTGGATATATTAAAGAATGTGAATTTTTAAAGCTTTTATTCATTCAAACAAACTATTCAATTGCAATTGTAAACAACAAACTTAACGAAGTTAGTCAATTAAGATTGAGTAGATTCAAACCAATATTAAGAATTGGTTTTGAGTCTAAAAATAAGAACAAGGACAATAATACAGCCAACATTAGTTTAAGTTTTCCACCTCCTATTAGGAGCGATATGTATGCTATTAAAAAATATTTTGAGTAGGAAATGGTGTATAATTCAGGGCAACCAGGATTTAAGCTATATCTTAGGTAAGTAATGTCTTTTGGCTTTTCCCGGTTAGGGGTCGCCACAGCGGAACTCCGGTCCGCTAATGACTGGCAGTGAATTTTTACGGTGACGAGGTGCCAGCCCGATGCCCAACCTTCAAAGAAAGCACACCCATTCACACATGCACCTACCTGCATGTCTTTAAACTTCACTCGACCGTGGGGAGGACATGCAGACTCCACACACAAGCCGCTCCAGCCGAGAATCGAATGGGAGAACCCCTTGCTGTGAGGCGACAATGCTAACCGCTGCACCACCGTGACCAACAAGCTATGTCTTAGATGACTGCCCTAAAAGGTGCTTCAACAAAGTATTAGTTTAAAGATGTGCACACTTATGCAACCAGCTTATTGTATGTTTTTTTTTATTTTTTCCCCGTAACAGATTTGTGTTTTTTTCAATTAAATTGTACAGGTTATAGGTCACATTAAAGTTGGGAAAAGTTTTGAAATGTTTTATTGTGGGCTCATTTTTTATATCACAAAAACCTGGTATTTTAACAGGGGTGTGTAAACTTTTTATATCCACTGTACATATACACAAATATATATATATATATATATATATATATATATATATATATATCACACACACACATGTGCATTTACATAGATATATATACCCACATACACCCTACATATATAACCACATACACGACATATATATATATATATATATATATACACACACACATATATATATATATATATACATATACATACATACACACAATATACATACACATATATGTATATTCACATACAGACACATATACACATATATATATATATATATATATATATATATATATATATATACACACACATATATATACATAGATACACACATATATACATATTACATATATATATATATATGCACTTATACATATATATATAAATATATATATATATATATATATATATATATATATATATCTCTACACATATGTATACACACACACACACACACACACACATATATATATATATATATATATATATATACATATATATATATATATATATATATATATATATATATATATATATACACAAAGACATACATATATACACAAACATACATATATATCTATATATATATATATATATATATACACGGACACACCTATATAAATATATAGTATATACCTATAAATAAATAAATAAATAAATAAATAAATATATATATATATATACATATATATGCATACACATACATATATACACATACATACATATTTACATCAAGATTTATTTACTGATAATTATTTAAGCACTTTCATTCACTGGATTTATTTGGTTGAACTTCATCAGAAATAAAATAAAAAGTTGCGGCTAACATTTTTAACTCGGGTGGCTACAGGCTCTTATGAAGTCACTTCCTACCTGTTCCATTTAAGCAAGCATTTAACATGCAGGCTGTATACACACACACGCAAACATACACATTTTATATATATATATATATATATATATATATATATATATATAAAAGAAATATATATATATATATATATATATATATATATATAAAAGAAAACAAACTTCATAAATTAGCTTGATGAAAGAAACTCACAGAATAAGTGTATTTGAGCTTAAGAACTTCCTCAGAAATGAAAAAACTGAAAAGTACACTGCAATAAATACAGTAAAAAATACCAATCACACTTAAAACATGAAAGCAAATGTCCAGCAAGGAATACAACCCAATAAGAAAACCTTTTAAATTTTTATTAGGTTTTTGAAAACAAATATGACCTATCTGTTGAGGAGGGAGTGGAGCTCAGGGGAGAGAAAGAGCTTAATAGCCTTGTGGAGGGAGGATGGAGTGGTTCACCTACACCACCTCAAAGATCAGATAATGTTAAGGCTGTCATTAAAGCCAGGCAAATACTCTTCATCTGGAAATAAGTATACTCCAGTAAATACAGTAAAAAATAAAACACACTTAAAAAAGAAACTCTCACTTTGAGAAATAAAATCAAATATCTGGCACGGAATGCAGGCCAGTATAACAAAAAGTAAACGGCGTGGATGGAGAGAAAAGGTTAAATAGTTACGTGGAGGGAGAAGGGAATATTTCAACTATTCCACTTCGTGGCACATTTAATATTAAAGCATTCATGCAAGCCAAGCAGAAACTCTGCATCTAACAGCAACTGCCACTTAAGTTCAATTACTTCAAGGAAAGTATTATAATCACCAAAAAATCCAAAACAAAACAATGAAATGTTACAAAATTTGTTACAACACACAATATGTTTTCCTAGTGCACTGTACAAATCTAGGTACCTAATAGCTGCATTAAGTTCTTTAATCTAGTCCACCAAGCTCCTTACAGTTTGCCAACCTAAAAACATGAACAAGTGTCACAAATACCAACATAAACCACTGAAGTACTCTTACAATTAAACCTGTATTTACATTCATTACATTCATGCCTGAATGTGTACCGATCACCTTGGAGAATGTAGGGGCAAGCCACACACTCACCGCAGGAAAAGCAACTTGCCAGTTGGGAAAATTCTAAAGAGTCGGATAGTGCAAAAAATGGATGGTCCCTCCCTTCAAAAGTGATGCAGACAGTTTTTATTTATTTATTTTTTTTTTAACAAAAAGTGGGCTGGGAAACCAAAGTAATAGACTGCTCCTTATTACTGATGATAATGTTCCAGTTGCTGTGCAATATTTGTTTAATACCATACATATCTCTGCAAATGGGGAGAGGGAAGCTCAGTGTGTGGTTTATACCCTTGGAATTGTCAGCGCTGACCTGCAGACCAGACTTAATTATCGGGGAGAATTTGGTAGACCTACCCAGGCAAACCTCTTTGCTAATACGAGCCAACAAGCCTGGAGGATAGCCTCTATCCTTAAAATGCCCTGACAAAAAAGTACATTCATCCAAGAAGATAGAGTCCTCGCTGATTAATCAAGAAAGCCTGATGAACTGTCCTCTGACCACATTAGCTTTCGTAAAATGTGGATGCTGGCTAGTGCAGTCCAGATAGTTATTATGGTAGGTCTATTTGCAAAATTTGTTAGAGCTGCAAGACTTGGTAACCGCGTCAAGCTGAATATCTACATCCAGAAACTGAACTCTATGGTCCATACCAGAAAATGTGAAGGAGAAGAAAATGATGTTGCCAGATAAATCAGTCAGAAAAGAGTCCAGCTGAAATAAGTGCCTCTCCAAACAAAATGGTAAATAATCAATAAAATGATGGTAAAAAAGTATGTGCTGAAAACCAGGAAAAGGGAGAGAGAGTAGTATACATCTCCCAAGCATTTCTGACCAAATTAGCATATGCTGAAGCCATTTCAGCCCCCACAGCTACACACACACACACACACACACACACATATATATATATATATATATATATATATATATATATATATATACACACATACAAACATATATAGATATACGTATATATACAGATATGCATATATATATATATATATATATATATATATATATATATATATATATATGTGGATCTAGGACAGTTGATCGAAAGACCAACTGTTCAAATCCAACCCTACCGAACACCGTTTACCGAAAATGCTTTTACCGAAAAAGCAGTTTCGGTAAACGGAAGGTAAAACACACACACACACATACACAAAAACAAAAAAAAAACCCACACACACCATGTTTAGGTGGGGGGGGGCTTTGCCCCCCTACACCCCCACACCCCCCTACTTTTATATTCTCACTCCAAGATCGCACTACAGTGGGGAAAAGGGAATATCCCTTATCCCCACTGTAGTCCAATCTTGCCCACTACCACTTCCCCCCGATTCCCTGTACTTTTATGAAAGTTTCACGAAAGCACTTTTTTCGTTAAAAATTGCTTTCACGAAACTGTGACAGCCCGTTTCACTTTCGGTGAAACAGTCTTTCAGTAGACTGTCCTAGACCCATACATATCATAACAGACTCATAACATTGAATCTCAAATCATTGAAAATTACAAAGCAACTAGAAATAACATCCCACAGAGATTTTACTATGTTTATGCAGGGGGGCAAGCCCCCCTGCACCCCCACACCCCCCCGTACATTAAATATACCAACTCCAAGGTCGCACTACAGTGGGGGAAAAAGGTAATTTCCTAACCCCACTGATGTGCGACCTTGGAGTTGGTATATTTAATTTTCGGGGTGTGTGGGGGTGGAGTTAACAGTGTCTGGGATGTTACTTCTAGTTGCTTTGTAGTTTTCAATGATTTGAGATTCGATGTTATGTGTTTTCGATGATTTGGTCTCGCTGTTTTGAAATTCGATGAAATGACTTTTCGACGATATGAAGTGAAACCATATATATATATATATATATATATATATATATATATATATATATATATATACACACATACATACACACACACACACACACACATATACATTTTTTGTGATATAAAAAAAATGAGACCACAATAAATCATTTCAAAACTTTTCCCACCTTTAATGTGACCTACAACCTGTACATTTCAATTGAAAAACAAATCTGTTAGGAGAAAAAAATATAAAAAATAAAAAATGTGAATACTTTTGACCACCATGTTGCTTCCTTTGCACAGAAAGCTTTCTATATGGCCCACCTCATAAGTAAGGGTATCTCATTCCAGGGATAAAGAGGTCATAACATTCCTGTATTCTTCCCTTATAAGGTCCATTATTGACTACAAAGCCCCGTTTGCCATGTACTTCCAAAGCACATACAGCAACTTCAGAGACCACAGAGGTTGCTCACCAGGAGAATCCAGGGCCTCAAAAATCTACCATACACAGATATGCTAAAAGCCCTATCCCTCTACTCAGTTTCATACAGACTCCCCAAAGGTGACCTCTGTCTGGCATACAAGACCATCTCAGAGCCAGTTGTGACAAGACTGCTGCATATCCCTAGTCAAACTCCACTTGAGTAACCCGCATGCAAGGCCTCAACCTGATCTGCGACATCAATAAGACTTGTTGGCGGGGCAGATGTCCTGGAGACTCCCCCCATCTATGGAACAGACTCCCTTTTCACGTCAAGCAGAGTACCTCTTTACCTTTTTTTTTTGACAGTGCCCTCCACTCAGCTTAAGGGATGACAGTGGCTGCCATCCACTCAGCTTCACACACACACACACACACACATATATATATATATATATATATATATATATACACACACACACACACACACACATATATATATATATATATATGTGTGTGTGTGTGTGTGTGTGTACATATACATGCACATACATATATATATATATATATATATATATATATATATATATATAAAAATTACACACACGCAAATACACACGTGTATAAATATATATGCACATACGTACACACACAGATATGTGTGTGTGTATATGTATATGTGTGTATATATATATATATATATATATATATATGTGTGTGTGTGTGTATATATATATATATATATATATATATATATATATATATAAATATATATATACACACACACAGACACACACACACACATAAGTGGACGAAAGTGCTTAATGTTTCCTGTTTTAATAAATTTGTGGACTGCAATTGGAGTTGCAGCTGCTTCCTTTGGTGGCGGATCATATTACATCTTACTGATGCGTATCGTCATCAAATATTGCATATTCATATTTCTATTTATAATTTGAAAAGCATGCTACATGCAAGGTATTAGAATATTTCGCTTTAAAGCTTACACGATGGGAAACACAACTGTATTTATAGTTTACCTCTGCCTAATGCAGCTAAAGAGATACTGTATATTATTTGTACACTATTTCTGTTGTAATAATTTTCATATTTCTCTATCGCAACAATCAAGTAACACACACACAGATCTACTTAGCCTCATATTAATGTTAACAGCTCTATGAAGAAAATGTACTTGAATATTTACTGAGATATTGTAAGCTACTGATACAACATTTCAGCAATTAATATTTACTGTGTTTATTGTGGCCTATAAAATCCAGTTTAAGACTTAGAACTGAATATATGCAACCACTGGAATAGTTTACCATTTAGAGTTTTCTAGTGATACTTATGGTTCTAGAGATGTGAACATTTGTTTGAAACAAGAACTTTGTTTTTGATAAAAAGGCTCAGGCCTCAGACCGTGAAGTTGAGTACAAACTGAAAAGAGCTCTGCTGCATGGAATGAGAGTAGACCATGAAGATGCTGCAATGGTAAAATTATGGCAGAGGAATGTAGATGTGGACACTGCTTTAGCTGAATGTGATTTTGATACAAATGGTAAATGTCTGCTATGTACAGGGGAAAAGCTTAATTCACTTTTTCTTCCGTTAAAAAAAAAAAAAAATATATATATATATATATATATATATATATATATATAGATATATATATATATATATATATATATACACACAAATATACACATGTATCTTCTTTTAAAGATGGCCCAAGTGCACATCCAAACAATAAACAAGAAGCTCTCCTTGGTTCACAAATTTAGGGTACAGCACAACAAGATGGATGGGCTGATTAAGAATGAGTGGTTACCTTTGGCATAATGAAAGGATTAGTCTCAAGGAAATCTATTCACTGTGAAAAGCTAAATACAGAGACTGGACTCTCAAGGCCTGCAGTGCTGAAATCCTGTTTCCTGTTTGAGTTTAAGGTCACTTCAAAATTGTTTGATGAAGAATTGACTTTAAATGCAGAAAGGTAAGCTTCTCCAGTATAAAATAAATAGTCCGAGCAAGAAGTGGGTTTCATAGTCAGCCTCATAGCACTTGGTATATTCAGGCAATATAAGCACTACCTTACACACACAGACACTGATCTCTGTCTTAACTCAGCACTATTTGTGAGAGATGCAAACAAAATAAAAAAATAAGCAGTTGGGTACAGTTTACAAGTAAAAAAAAATTTTTTTTTTGAACAACACTCGGGCAGGGTATAAACTGCAGCAACAGTTTGAAGGAGAGTTGGAGGCAGGGTGCAGAAACAAGACCTGAATGACTGGTGCAGTACAGAAGGGGTCGTGTTGTGCATCTGGCCACCTGGCTGGTATGCCAGTAGAAGGAATGTCTGTCTTTTTTTGGGGGGGGTCTTCAGTGGACGTGCTGGGAGGCTGTAGATCTAACTGTAATAAAACTGATCACTTACAATGTTGCGATCAGCTTATTACAGTGAAGTGTTTTATTTATTTATTTATTTTCTCTTCAATTGAAGAGTTAAGGGGGTGAGGAGTTGGGGAGCTGGTTCACATTATCGGTCCAGGACACTGGTTGTTACCAGTTACACTTATGGCTAAAGTGCACCTAGTACTTTGGTTACAACTGTTTCCCTTACACAGGGAATACGCAAGATGTAAACCACTTCCCAATTGCTTTACCAGCTTTCAAAGCTGGTACAGCACGTCACTTTTTTATTTAATTTTTCAGCAACTAGTAGTACACAGAGAAGATAAATCTTCATGCACTACAAAGAATTATAATCAGCTCTCTGATCGTAATGAAAAATTAGGCGTTCTCAACATGGATGCAAAGATTCACCACTTGAGCTTTGTGCTCAAGGTGAATTTCTTGTCATCCATGTTTCAAATACATAATATACCCATTACAATTGGCGACCCAGACATAATCCTCTATATCTTCTCCTTTACCTACAGTTCTCACAGTCACGAAACAAACACACCATTTGGATGAAGGAGACAGTTTGTTTGCGTCTTTCGGCTTTTCCCAGTTACACAGTAAAAAAAACAAAATTGTTTCCAACATAGAAAGGAAAGAGACAATTCTGATACTTTATAAAGTTACATATTTAGCTCAAGCGCTTTGAATAAAAGCATCAATATCACTGACGATTTAAGGGACACAGAAAATAAGTTTCACAGAATGAGTGAAACATTGCAATTGGCAGCTAGTAAATGTGTCATCGGCTAAAATACCATAAATAATTAACATTCCTTCAGCAAGAACAGATGCTTCTGTACACAAATCTAGGCAAACGTCATCTATGTGGAATAGTGAACTTAAAATAACCTTCCTTAACTCAACAAGCTAACAATTTGACAATGCATTGTAAATCTTATCACAGTTTCATATTAGGTGATTACCTTTAATTCAGGCTGATTTAATATTAATCTGAAACTCATACAGTCAAAACAGCAGCAAGAAGTATTTAATCAACTGGTTTAGGACAAAAAAAAATCTTTTGGAACTTGAAAACGTTCTGCCCTTCATCTTAAATAAATAAAAAAAAAAACATTCAAGTACCACCACCACTCCCCTTGTACTCTGCATACAAAAGCACAAAGAAAAACTCTTACATTCTGAACAAAGTCAGGAGGCTGGATAATCCTCCTGCAGGATCAATAATGTGGGCGACAAAAAGTACCTATGCACTTCAGCCACAACACCTTACAAGAACTGTCTATAATTCAGAACTTCCAGGTGCAAGACAAGTAGTCCCTGTTAGCAGGGAGGACAGCATGTATTATTAGAGCAGGTAAGCTGGGAGATGAACAGCAGTTTTGTGACAGGCCAGTAAGCAGATCCTCTAATGTGGACCTGGCACGTCACTGCTTCTACAAAGTCGTCAAGGGTTACAAAGCAGAATGAGAATTCAGTGCTTGCCACGGCATGGCAACTTTGCATGTGACAAGGTTAAAGACAGATATCTGTAAAGGGGAAGAAAGAGAAAAAGGTAACTGCCTACTCTCAACCAGAAAGAATTTCATAACCAAATATCTGCAACTGGTAAATACATAACCACTAAATAAATGAGAAACATGATCAGCAGGTCTGTTCGAAATAATAAAAAAAATACAAAAATGGGGTAGGAAGCTTCCTATGCTGTAAGTAGGTTACTGCATGCAATCCTGCAATAAAAATTTGGAAACAATGTCTTATTTAAGAATGCTCGTTATCTTGGGGGTAGAGGTAAGCTGGGGTATGAAACAGCCAAAGAACAGAAGGGAAGTTTGCTTCAGACCTGCCACCTGTACCTCAGAAACATATCTTTTATAATTATAATCTAACTCTGTAGCTTTATCGGATAGTTTAAAACACTTTTTTTTTCTCGTCAACAGCTTCAAATAAATCCCAAGGCCTTTATTTGCATAATCACAAAACTCAACTTCTACCACTCTCCATAGCAAAACCTATAGCCCAACCTGACAATTCTTCCTTTTTTATGCCTAATTTATCTTTCTACTCATAATTATTACATAAATTTAAAAACACATTACTAAATCATGCATACTATTCATCTCTATACAATGAAAAAGGAAAATAAATAAAAAGAAAAGGAAAAAAATCAGATGGATTTAACAACAGATTATCTTCCTTTCCTAGCATTTACTGTCAGTTAAGCACCATTAAGTGCAAGTTGAGGACTGTCATCTCTGTGACCACTGCTTGAGTGATATTGTAGCAATCAGAAGATAGAATTAGATACCCTCAAAGTTTTGCTGTCTGGGAGTTGTATTATTACATTAGGGGTGCAACAGCCCAAAGCTACCTACACTTGGGATTTTAATTAATGCCCAATCCTAGTCCGAAAACTACGGTTTCAATGAAAGGGATCCTATATAGCTTATGCTACTGCAACAGTGATCTACGCAAACGTATACTTATGGTACGTTTACTTGTACAATAGCACTACATTCATCATTAGATCACAGCTGCAGTAGCCTACACTATATGGGTAGAATGCTACAGCACAGAAAGAAAGAGGGGGGAGGATCAGAGTCCATGAGCTCATGCAGAACAGTCCTAGCAAAGCCTGCTCTGCACCAAGAGAAAGAGTCTAATTTGTAGTGCTTGGTGAAATGATTGCACAGATGACCACACTGCTGCCTGTGTTATATTTCTAGAGACCAAGCCTTTCTAAAAAGCCATAACACTGCTTGGAAGGGTCTTGTTATGGCAAGAGTAACAAGCAATAGCACAAAACAACCATTTAGATGGCATCTGTTATGACACTGATTATCCCTTTTTACCTTGAGAGGAAATAAACAGTTGATCAGATTTCCTGAAAATTGTTGTCCTGACAATGTAGTATCTGAGCTGATTGTGGATATCCTAAGTATGTAAAATTCTCTCCCCCTTATTTTCTGGTTCTGACAAACATAGGCACATATAGTCTGGCTCAAGGTAAACTCTGAAACCACTTTAGGCATAAATGAAGCTACCTTATTCTCTTTAACACCTTTGTTAAATTATCACTTAAGACACAGGCAAACATACATTAACAGAAAAGAAAATCTATCCCAACATTTTTACATTTAAATAGAATACACATCACCTATATTTTCTTTGCTACTATCATCAGTCCAACACTACAGACATGCTGAATTTCTTCCTTCCCTCCCTTTCCTACCTCACTCCTCCTCTTGAACATCATGCATATACTGTTGCCCCAATTTCTACTTACTTCTATATAATTTGCTTTCCCTTTCTGAAAGATTCCTCTTTCAATTCTTTTTATCTCTTGTACAATTATTCAGTATTTTAAATTGAGTTGTGTAGACTTTGATTGCCATTTTCTAGTATTTTTTGGCAGCCAAAAGAACTAAACTTAACGAGGCCTTACTATGTCTAGGCAATTCAGATCCTGTACCCCACCCAGCTCAGAAAGAATCATTTCCTTACTTACAGCCATTTGCTCACCCAATATTTATTTTACAGTACTTTGTAGGGAATTTTTGAAAGCTGCCAAAGCATTATGCTCCCTAGATATATATTCCCAGTTACCTTTTTCTTCCTCCAACATCTCCAACATCTGCTATCTATCAGAGGAAAAATTCTATGAAGTCTGCTTGAGGTATAAAAATACCTATGCAAACACTGCCAAGCAAAGATCCTAAACCTTCTGGACTTGGTTGCATACTTGGGAGCCATACATATGTCTTCTCATTTTTTTCTTGTAAGCTGCTATTCCAGTCTCTTTTCCCAATCATTTTTAACATTTTCTGATTGATTTTTATAGTTATCATGGAATATTTCACATGCCCTACTAATCCTTTTTTAACAACTGCTTCTGTTTCAGATTCAACTGAAAACTCTACCAGAGCAGGACTTTCATTTAAAATCCCTCATCGCTTTCCCTTTGCCTGTAGTCTGATATCAAGACCTGGTAGGAGAGGCAGTCTCTAGCCTGCAATCTAAAGGTCTTCTTGGTCTTATCCCACTCTATTACCTTTCCTGCTTGAGTTATTTGCTCCCAATATCTTGGTCCTTTTGTCAGGTTTCACCAGTAAATTCCAGCTCCTCTTGCCTATTTTCTGTACCCCTACTTGCAGTCATCTCTATTGGCAAAATCTCCTTTGTCTATTAGAATACGTTCTCCTACTTTATGAAAATAATATTCTGTATGATTATTACACTCTTTAAGGATCTGCATACAAGATCTCTCGCTCTATTTCTTGAACTTCCCCATTGCTTCACCATCAACCCTTTTCCACTTTGAATTATAACCTTCTGCATGTGTTACGTATATGAGACTTAAGTGTGCAGCTCTAAACTACTCCTTCAAATCAGGTAAACTTAAAGCACCTTGCTCTACTGGAAAGACTGACTTATCCCTCTTAACTCGTGTCTTCTTTTCCTCCCAGATAAATTCCATCAATTCTTTATTATTGTTCACAGCTCTCCTTGGGTTAAGAAAAGTGTGCCCAACCCATCTACAAGACTGAAGGGACTAAAACAT
Source organism: Protopterus annectens (assembly GCF_019279795.1). Taxonomy (NCBI): domain Eukaryota; kingdom Metazoa; phylum Chordata; order Ceratodontiformes; family Protopteridae; genus Protopterus; species Protopterus annectens. The sequence continues at coordinate 1,180,086,241 of NC_056745.1, forward strand.
TTTCACTGTGTGTATCTTACTATCCATATCCATAAATAAGAGTTTCCATTTTCTCAGTTTTTCTGTTATCTTTTGTTTAGTCTCTTCCCACACATCCTTAGCTGCCACAACAGAAGCCTTTTTAATCCATCCTTCTAAATATGTCATTTTATGTTGTCTCCATAAATACAGATATTGCTGAACCAACTCATGTGCGGGTATACTAATTTACAGACAAAGACTTTGTTTTATCTTCATTAATTTTATACCCTGAAAAGACCTGAAACGGTTTCAAAATGTTCCACAACACTGGATTTATCATGTACAAAATAATATCATCTGTAAATAAAGCCAACATTTCTTGATTACCATACTAATAATAGCCTTGTATTTCTGAATCCCGTATTTTCTTTGTAAATGGCTCTAAACATAAAGCAAACAAAAAAGGAAAGAGAACAACACTGACTGGCTCTTCTGTTCACACACACGTTATCCGAGAAGAACCCTCCCACTTTAATTTTTGCCTCAGACCTTCATATATCCTTCAAAACTACCTTATTCTTGTGCAAGATGATAGAAGGTTGAATCCCCAAAAGTGATTATAACTTGGATACTCTCTTTGGAGAAGTCAGAGCAATTAGTAACACTGTTTGCCAAAATAAGAACTTCAAATCAGCCCCACAAACAGGTTCAAAAGAAAAAGCGCAAGTCTCTCTAGTACAAAATTAAGATCCCAAGAATGACTGACCCGTCTTCTAGGTGGATAGATATGCAAAACCCCATTTAAGAGCTGTTTCACTTGAGGAACTGCAGAAAGGAGGTTCAATGAGCAGACAAGCTGAGAGGTGAATCTTGACAGAGTAAGAAAGGCCAGAGAATAACAACTCATACAAATAGTATAGAGCCAGATGTGTCTGGACCTAAAACGGTCCTGGTTCTTACTTTGGCACCAGCTAGAAACTCTTTTCTACTTAGCCAAATATGATTTTCTACTGGTGGTTCTTAACCTCCTTTAATACCTGCTACATGTCCTCAGAAAACAGATGCTTAAATGTATTAAAATTCTGTCATCCAGACAGTGAGCTGACACTGTTTGCCAAAATAAGAACTTCAAATCAGCCAACTCAAATCAGTATAGAGCTGAAGACTGGGCTGTATCAAATAATCCCTTTCCTCTGTGAACAAGTCCATCCTTTGAGAAAGCTTGTGGTAATTGTCCTTGGCCATGTTAAAAACAGAAGGGAGAGCTACTGTTGCCTGGGCCAAAAGGGGCTCACCACAATTATTTTGGGAGACCCTTCTGTATCTTTAGATGGGCCCTGGTTATTAGAGGAAAGGCACACAGAAACACTCTGTCCATGGGAATGAAAAGGCATCTGTCTACCACACCTTTCTGCAAGGTGTCCCGGTGAAAAATGTCTTTAACTGTCTTTTGCTGTAGCATAGACTAGATCCAGGCCTGCTGAATCTAGCTTTATTTGTATGCTTGTTGTTCGTTTATTTCCCTGAAACGCTAATTCCACCTAAAACGTGGCCTTTTAGCACTTATGTGGATCCCTAGTGATGTCTGCATTGCTTACTGTACTTATTTCCTTGTTTCATTTGAAAGAAAGTTACTGTTTGTCGTTTTTGCATTTAAGTTACCTGTAACACATTGCATTTAAGTTACCTGGCACTTGCTCACTAAAGCAATTATATAAGTCAGCTCTAAAAAATTAAAAGCACTACACCCTCACAAACTCCCCTTGAGTACCTTGTTCCCCATTGACCCTTTTTTCAATTATAAAGGAATTCCCAATACTATTCTAGCATGTCCAAAGGTCAGTTGTCAATATCCTCTCCGGTCCAGCTGGTGAATCTAGGAATCTTGAGGCAATGTTACAACTGCCTCATGTACACAGACAACCCTCTCCTCCTCCCAACAAATTCCAACACATGTGAGAGATGCAACCATATAGCCAAACTGGAGGCTAAGCTCTCTCAACTCAGTACTGGCGTAACCAGTCAGGAGGGGAAGGAAACCACACTCACTACAATTCCAGTCTCACATAGACCTACCACGACAGCAAACCAAACACATAAACACACAAAAACATACTCGGAGGCTCTAAATAAAAATCTGCCTAAGCAGCAGAGACCTCCAAAGCAGACACCCAAGCAACCGCTACCCCAAAACAAAACACGTGCAACACATAGCTCACAAAGCCAGTGTGCCGAACAGTCACAGCCCTTAAGGCTAAACAACACACCTGATACACTTGTAATAGGTGACTCTATCGTCAGGCACACTGACGTCCCGCTCACCAGGCTGAACAAGGAGAAGGTCACGGTGAGCTACCTGTCAGGCGCTAGGATCCGCCACATAACACAAGCACTCAGGTCACTCCAAGGCAAGTACAAATATGACTCAGTCATTGTCCATGCTGGTGTGAATGACCTGAGACGTACCTCCCTGGACTACATGAAAAGAGACATAGAGGAGCTCTCTGAGCATGTAGCCCAGGCCGGTATGACCCTGACCTTGAGTAGCATCTTACCCTCACCAAGAATGATGCCACAATATGAAGACAAGATGATCACTTTCAACAATTGGCTTAAGTGTTGGTGTCATTCAAAGGGGATCCAATGCCTGTTAGCCTGGGATGACATGCTCGACAAGCCACAATGCTTCGCTAGGGACGGCTTGCACCTGTCACCCATGGGCTTTCGGATATTGGCAAAGGCTCTTGCTACCCCCATAGTGCCTTTTTTAGGCAAGGCTCAAAAGACAAACCCACCTCCATAGGTATCACAAGGGATAAGAAACTAAGAGTAATGCTACTCAATGCCAGAAGTCTAAACCTCAAGATGCACGCACTCGAAACTCTCCTTAGCATGGAGAACTTCGATATCTGTGCAGTAACAGAAACCTGGTTCAAGGCTCCCGAGAGCACCCCAGCACTACCAAGTTATACCTCATACCATGCTTTTCAGCCCCAAAACTTGGACTGAACCACAAAAGGAGGGGGAGTATCAATATTTGCAAAGATACCCACACCTCCAGGTTGGTGGCACAGCACGAAGCATCAGAGACTATCCATGTGCAACTAACTGTGGGTAAAACTGCCTTCCAGTTTATAGCCTGCTACAGACCACCCTCCCAAACACAGGAACCCCACTTGGCCTTCCTGAGAATACTGGAAAATATGAAGGTCTCTCCAAACACCATTATATTGGGTGACTTCAACTACCCAAACATAGACTGGGAGCATTACTCTAGCTCCAACACCCTAGCCCAAAGGTTCCTAGAATTTATAAACTCAAATGCTATGGAACAACTTGTTACCACTCCCACAAGAGGGGAAAACATACTGGACCTGATCATCACCAACATGGGGACACTATGCTCCAGACCAGAAGTGTATCCTTCACTGGTAAGATCAGACCATAAACTAATCTCACTGGATATTCACATCCCGACCCCACTCCCTGCCCAAAAAACCACAGTGAAAAACTTCTCTAAAGCAAATTTCACATGCCTCAAAACCGAGGCGAAATCCTTCAAAGCCCCCGGGCCTGTGGAAAATACGGCCCAGACTGCAGAATCCTTTATAAACGCATTCTATGAACACCTTCAGGAATGCATGGATCATGCAATCCCAAATAAAACCAAGACCCAATCCTCCAAAGGCAGACGTCCTGTCTGGTGGACCCCAGCCATAAACAAACTATACAATAGAAGGAGGAAGCTACTACATGATAGAGCAAAATCCCAAAAAGGGAAGGCATCTCTGATCAGTATTAGCAAAAACTAAGGGCACTCATAAAATCGTCTTAGGCCAGCTTGAAGAAAAATTGCACAGGACACTAAGGATAATCACAAGGCTTTCTTTAGTTATGTTAGGAACCTGGGTGGGAATTCCCAGATATGCTCAGAATTAGTCCAAAATGACAAAAAATACACCGAGCCCACAGACATTGCCAACATCCTAGCTGACAGGTTCAGTGCAAACTTCTCCCCTCTCCCCACCAAAAGGGCAAATATCTATCCCAACAGAGTGCTGCCCCCCTGACATCTCAGATGCTCAGGTAAGAGCCGCCCTCTTCAAAGCAAAAAACACAGCATCAATGGGACCAGATGGTGTCCCGGGCTGCGTCCTACATGAACTCCAAGAAGAGCTAAACCCAAACATAAAACTACTGTTCAATCTTAGCCTTACTACAGGATATGTACCCAAAGAGTGGCGTACAGCAACAGTGGTCCCTCTCCACAAAGGTGGTGCCTCAACGGATCCTGGAAACTATCGCCCCATAAGCCTGACTAGCTTGGTCTGCAAAGCTATGGAAAGGATCATCATGGACCTCATAAATAAAGATATTGGGGACCTACAGACACTGGATCCTACCCAGTTTGGCTTTGTCAAGGGCAGATCCTGCCTCTTAAACCTGGTCGATTTCTTTGAAACAGTCACCAAGGCCATTGATGAGGGGAAGGTGGTTCACACAGCCTACCTGGACCTCGCAAAAGCCTTCGATACAATACCCCACTCGGGCATTATAGATAAGCTCACCAGCTTAAATATAAGCCCCTATGTCACTAGATGGGTTGCAAACTGGCTCAAGGACAGAACCCACATGGTTAGAATTGCTGGAGCCATGTCAGACTCCAAACCAGTTACAAGTGGAATCCCACAAGGCTCAGTCCTGGGACCTCTCTTGCTCGGTATATATTTCTCGGCGGTACAGGCCAACACGGAAGGACTGTGGCTGACCAAGTTCGCAGATGACTGCAAACTGGGCGCCATAATCAACTCTCCAGCCGACACAAGCATCCTCCAAAAGGGCCTCATAGAAACAGACAACTGGTGCCAGAGCCATGGCCTCAAGCTAAATGCCAAAAAGTGTATAGTCATCCCCTTTGGCAAAAACAAAGTGCCCACAAATTATCACATAGGTGGTAATCCATTAAGTACAGAAGAAGTCATTAGGGACCTGGGGACCCAAGTTGATAGCAATCTCTCATTTGACAACCACGTGGCCAAAGTGGTTAGAAAACCATTTTATATAGCCCACCTAATCATGAAGGGATTCACATCTAGATCAGGGGAGGCCATCATACCTCTTTACTCATCCCTCATCAGGCCCATAATTGAGTACAATGCCCCTTTTGGGATGTACCTTACCAGACACCTGCAGCAACTGGAAAGACTCCAAAATTACCTCACCAAGAGGATCAAAGGGCTCAAACAGATGCCATATGCTGCCCGGTTAAAGAAACTCCAGCTCTACTCAGTGGCATACCGCCTGCTCAGAGGCGATCTGTGCCTGACGTATAAAGCCATGTCCAACCCGGAATTAATGGACATGCTGCACCTCAGAAAATCCAAATCCCATCGAGCTACGCTCGAGACTTGAACCTCAGCACTGAAATAAATAGGACATGCTGGAGGGTCAGATTCATAACCCAGAGGCTCCCTTCACTCTGGAATAAAATCCCAGTCCAGGTTAGGCAGAGTCCCACATTGACTCTCTTCAAGAGGAATCTTGATGAGTGGATGGGAGATCGTAGGTTTACCCCGGCTATCACTTCTGTGTCACTGTTAGACAGAGGCACAGTATACTAACCTCAAAAAAAGGCATAGCAAAATTAATTTAAAATGGGTGGCGAAAGCCAAACACACTCTGGCTAGGCTTATAAATGCCCTAGGGCAGATAGCCTAGTATGAACCTATGAACCTATTTTGTTACTGGCAGCAACAGATCTACATGAGTTCCCCACAATTAGATGAATTCCTGGAAGACCTCCAGGGTCAACATCCATTCATCAGTGTCTGTCCTGATCCTGCGCAACTTGTCTGCAACAATATTTTGCTGTGATGGAATGCAGGTAGCCTGTAGAGTTACACATCTAGTCTGCAAAACGGATAGGATTTGTCTTCCTGTACTGTGGTGTTGTCCATGATTATTAGTAGAGGGCTGGAACCCAAAGATTAATTCAAGATTTGAGAGCATTTATTAGAGCCTCATTTCTTTGACAAGTGTGTTTTAGTCTGTACTGTTTGTTCTCCATGTCTTGAACTTCCATCTCCTTGGAAAATGCTCCATAAGCAGTCACATTTAATAATGTCCATATTTCTCTTACCCATTTTTTCAACATTTTCAAACAGTTTTCTTTACACAACTTTTCCCATAACTTTGTCACTCTTTTATATTTCAAAAACATGTGTTCAGTAGTTTCCTCTTCACCAAAATATATACATATCCTTTTAACTTTTCTTATTATATGGCATATTCACTTTCACTGGTAATTTAACCATTACACAAATTTTTTATTTATTTATCATTTGTTTATCATTTGTTGACTGGGAAAGTCCGACTAGGTTCCACAGGTCCTGTTTTCAGCGGAGGCCCGGGGAGAAATGCTCCAGGTGCATGTCTTTGGAATGTGGGAGGAAACCGGAGTACCCGGAGGAAACTAATTACCAATCCCCACAAAAAATCTTGGCATTCTAATTGTTTTTATTACACCATCTGTTTCTTATTTTTATAGCTTTAATTTTTCCTTCTGCTAACTCTACTCATGGTTTAACAAAGTAATATTTTATCATTATATTCTTAGACTTTAGCTTTCTATCCTTTTCTATTTCATCAATCTTTACTTTCTACAGTAATATTTTTTCTTGGTAACATTTAATTTCTTCATTTTTTACATTCTTTTTCTCTTTAATTTTTATCATATCCCAACAATGTTCATACTTATATATACTTAAATATTCTTACAATTAAATGTTCTTGTTTTTCATTTAGCCACCTTATATAAAATTAGAGAAGCAGTGTATACCACTGGTTTAATTAACCCTAAACCACCTCCTCCTTTATTTACATACAAAATTCCACTTTTTACTGGATTCAACATCTGTACCAATTTGTTTTCCAGTATCACTGATAGCATAAATATACTTGCTAAATATGCTATTTTCCCATTAAAACTGAATTTATCAAATAAACTTTTTTCTAAATGATAATCTATGTTTTCAAAAAAGCAAATTCCTTTTAACTCTTCTGTTATCTTTTCCCATTGCATCCTACTTACAATCTTATTACCAAATTTTAGACCCAAAACAGAAATTTAATTCACTGCAAATTGTATTCCTTCTATCTTAAAAATAGCTCCTAATACTTTACTTTTCTCTTTGTTTAAAGTCATCCCTATTGCTTCTAAACATTCATTTAACTAACATAATACATCTTTTATCCACATCTTTTTTGTCACAATTACTATATCACAGGTTCATAGGTGGTTACTGGGCTACTGACCCAAACGTTTTTATAAGCCTAGCCATGTGTACCCAATATAATACTAGAGAAACCCAATATAAAGGATCTTGCCTCAACATCAGATCTTAGCAGTGACTGCCCATATCTAGGAAGGGGTTACCTTCAGTTGATCGAACGTGCATTTTACTGACAAACAAAAACCCAAGACCATAATATCGACATGTCATATCCCCAACACGTCAAATTATCGACATTCAAATTCCTGACACACAATAGACCGACTGTCAATGTACTGACAAAGTAACATCCAGTGTGTAAGGATATCCAACACAGGCAATTAGCAATCCAAAATGAGCACATGTTCCACATTCATACTATTTATAACAGCTGCTAAACTGTACGAGTTATTTGCAAAATAACTTTACAAAACGTAAATTAAAAGCGCCAACATAAATTTGTAGCAGCCAACTTATGGAAAGTAAAGCAACTGCACTCCCGTACAATGATAGCTTCATTTAAAGTAGAAAATATGACACTTCTAGGCCAAAAAGATGGTGAAACACTGAAACAGCGCTAATCCAATTCCCGTATCATTATATTTTTAACTAGCATCACTCATAATATAATATACACCACAAAATCCATCACAGAACATAATGAAATTATTCCTCATGTTATAGTGCATATATTTTCAACTGTCCTCAATCATCAAACAAAGCTCTGAAATGTAAGCATTAATAGATCACATTTTTAAAAGTCTTGCTATATTTCTTACAAAATCAACAGAAGAGTACACATCCCTGTTTTGTAATATCTGTTGAAAATGATTGTCTCTCTCAACCAATCTATGCTTCTTTAGCAAAGGAGGCACTCCGCTAGCCATACGAATCCTTAGCTCATCAATCTGGTCTTGTTCTCTACATAATGTACGCATGATGACATCTAGATCAGTAACCCTGGTACCTACCAAACACTTCACTCTCCTGTGCCAGGCTTCTATTGAATTTTGGGTACGAAGCAGGAATAGATCATGAAGCTCAGCAATATTCCAAAACTTAACAGGAAACAAAGGCAGGAATCTCGTGCAAGTAGTGAATTTTCGTACTTTACCATGAATGCAGAAATCTGAAAAATACCTAACTCCAGTCCTTCCTCAGGAATAGTCTCTTTTAGCAATGTGAAGGTATCCAACACCTTCTCCTCCTGCAGAAATGCTAAGGCAACCAAAGAATTAATACATAGCTGAAACAACATATTGCTATTATATAATGAACTCAGTTCCAAGCTTTGTACTTTACACCATATATTCTGTCCAAAGTGAAATAAGCACCCTTTGGACTGAACATCTGTAAAATTTAAACGTATGCTTTTCAGAGCAGCTATTTTAAAATCACGCAATGTATCGGACGGAACACTCAAAACCACTCTAACATTAATGCAAATAAAACATTCCACAAATAGTTGTAACATTTCAGTGACTTTTTACTCATCAGAGCATAAAACAAAGGGACAACTTTACCATAGGATCCTAACTTTAACAAGCCATGTATACAGTAAAGTTGTCTACAAGTAATCTCTTTGTGAAAGAAATTTCCATCCATCATCCATATTGAAGCCCGGCTAAGGTCATACAGGGTATTGACTGTTGTGAAAGCATACACAATTGTATCTGATGAGGCATCAACCATATGCTTAGAAATGAAATATCCGTCCTTTAGTTTGTAACTAGTACAATCTACATTTATTAACGTTAGTTCGTGCCTACCCTTACTTAAATGGTATTTACATCGAACTCTCCCAATCCGCTGTAGGAGAGCTTTTCTATTAGGAATATGCATGACATCAAGAGACTTGGAAGCTAAACTGTCCTCTACAACTACGCAAGGCATATCTCTACTGTACTGTGCTCTAACTAATTTCATTACACAATGAATATCATTCAGTCTCACTAGGGTCTCCACTATGATGATGTGCAACAGACTTAATTAATTCATCACCATTAGTTACCATCACAGTTACAGCTCTACCTTTACATCGTGCACTTTGTTTATCCTTACAGCACCAATAGCGTCTGTTCTTTCTACTATGTTCCAGATAGTAGAGATAACCTTCTAGTTGAAGCATTTGTTTTCCCCTTTGAGACACCAACGGAGTATACACATTGCCAATAACTCCTGGGCCTGAAGTCAACACTTCCGACATGACAATATTCAGCGTTAGTTTTACTGGGAATTAAATATGCCCTTTTTAAACACTGTGTTGCACAGCAGGGAGCTTACAGTCCAAGTTTACCGTAATATAGCTAAAGCAGTTATAGTAGTGATTGTCAGGGATTTAAATGTCGGGGGACATGACGTGTCGGTGATGTGGTATCCAGTTTCCGTTTGTCAGTAAAATCATGTTCAATCAACTGAAGGTAACCCCTAGGAAGGACACAGGTGAAATCCCTGGCAGGAATTTATGGTTTCCCATCCAGGTATCCAAGCTATGCTTAAACAGGGTCATAGAGGGGCTTTGTTTGATGTGAATTTATGGCCTATTCCAGAGGACTGGCAACCTCTGAGAATCATATCAGACTCTCCAGCGGGTCCTGTTTATGTTGCAGGCCAGGTTATGGTCCCTGGCGCAGGTGACCCTGGTCCCATTTCACTTGAGATGTGCAGCATATCCATTAGGTTTGGATCCGAGATTGCTCTATAGGTCAGGCACAAGTTTCCTCTAAGCAGTCTGCATGCTACCGAGTACAGTGACAGTGACTTCAGTCTATTAATGTATGACGTGCTGAAGACCGTGAATTTTCTTGGTTAGAAATCTCTGAGGTCTTTCAGGTTGCTGCAGGTGCCTGGTAAGATACATACCAAAGGGAGCACTGTACTCAATTATTGGCCTGAGGAGGGTCAAGTATAGGGGTGTTTTGACCTCTTTCACTCTTGAGGCAAGGCCTTTGCTAATGAGGTGTGCAATGTAGAATGCCTTTCTTACCACAGTAGACACATGGTAGTCAAAGATTAGGCTACAGTCAGCTTGCATTCCCAAGTCTTTCACTACTCAGTTGTCACTTAGAGTATTATTACATAACAGTCTGCAGGGATATTGTTTTTACCAAAGGGGATGACAATGCATTTTTTAGCACTGAGTTTGAGTCCATGGCTTCTGCACCAATCAGTGGCTTCTGCACCAATCAGTGGTTTGTGTAAGTCCCTCCTGAAGTATTTTGACATCATTTGGGGATTCACTGACTGTACATAACTTGCAGCTGTCAACAAACTTAGTCAGCCACAGCCCCTCTGTTTTGGCCTGAACTTCTGAGAAGTATATTCTAAATAATATGGGGCCCAGGACTGACCCCTGTGGAACCCCACTGTGACAGATCTGCTGGTTGAGGTAAAGTTCCCAACTCTGACTTAGTGTGATTTGTCAGTGAGCCAGTTAGAAACCCACCCGATGACATAAGGGTTGATATTTAACTGGGAGAGTTTAACAATGATGCCCAAATGTGAGACTGTGTCAGAAGGCCTTGGCTAAGTCAAGGTAGGCTGTATGCACAGATCTGCCTTTGTCTATGGCTCTGGTGATGTTTTCAAAGAAGTCCACTAGTTTAACAGGCATGGCCTGGCTTTGTTAAAACCAAACTATGTCGGATCAAGGGTTTGGAGATCACCTATATCCTTATTTAGAAGGTCCATGATGATGCGTTCCATGGCCTTACAGATAAGGCTGGTTAAGCTTATGGGTCTATATTTTCCACAGTCTGTTGCTGTACCCCCTTTATGAAGGGGCTGACGGTTGCTGTTTTCCATTCAGCAGTGACAAAACCAGTACTTAGGCTACGACTGAAGAGAGTACCTAATGGAGTTGCTAACTCATGTTTTAGACCATGTAAAACGCAACCTGTGATGCCATCCAGTCCCACAGAGGCTGTGTTACTGGGCTTGGGGAGAGCATTAATGACTTGTTCTTTGGAGATGCAAGATGGGGGAGATGTAGAGGGAATGCTTTGTGGAACGTTTGGAAGGGACGGGGGGAGAGGGGTGAAATTTTCACCAAACATGTCGACTAATAGGTTAGCTATTTTTGCAGGATCAGTGTGCATGATGGCACCCACAGGTAGTTCAACACATATCTGGGTCCTCCCTTTTAGGTTTCAGATATAGCTGAAGAATGCCTTATGGTTATCCTTAGCCATGGTTGCTATTTTGTTTTAAGTTGCCCTTAGAGGATTTTACAAGTTGTCCCATTTGTTTGTTTAAGCAGAGAGGGGTAGTCTTCCAGTGCTGGGACCTCTCTTTTTTATTCTTAGACAGCAACTTCTTTCTCTTGTTGTACAACTTACTAATGCTAGATGACCACAAGGGAGGCTTGTTTTTAAGGATCTTCTTGTGATCCTATCAGGTACAGCTGTGTCAATACATTTGTGTACACCTTATAGTTGTCAATACTGTCTGTGTGAACAGGAGCTTCAAAATTATTTATGTCATCCCTTATGAGGGTATAATTAGTGTTGGTGAAATTCTTTGCCCTGATTTCACCTAAGAAGGGTTCAAGTGTTATAGCTACTTCAAATGTGACTGATTTGTGATCAGATTTAACCAGTGTAGGTCCTATACTTGTGGTGGTACAACGGTCACCCATTTTGGTGAGGACCAGGTCAAGAATATTTGAGTACCTTGTGGCGTTGCATACTATTTGTTCCACGGCATTAGTGTTAAAGTCCAGGAACCTTTGTGCTAGCATGTTGGTACTCATAAGTTTCCCAGTCAATGGAGGGGTAGTTAAAATTGCTCATAACTAGAGTGTTTGGTTGTAATTTGATTGAATCAAGTAGGTCCAAACAAACAGTGTAGGTATCTTGGTTCACTGAAGGGGGCCTATAGCCAACGATGACTAGAAGGGGGGGTCTTACCCACAGTTAGTTGAACTTGGAGTAACTCCATGGAGTTTTCCTGTCTAACCAGTCTAGAGGTGTATTTATCTTTGATGAAGATAAATACTCCTCCTTCTCTGGTTCTCACATGTTCATTTTGCAATCTGAAAGTTTGGAAGGTATGGTAGCCTTGCAAGGCCGGGGTGCACTCTGTGGCCCTGAACCAAGTTTCTGTGACTGCACAGATGTCAACATCTTCTAGGAGTGCTTCCAGAGAATGCAGTTTCTGATTTAAACTCCTAGCATTTAGCAGCATAAAAAGAAGTTATGTACTCACCATAACGTTCCATCTGAGCAGTTACACTTCATTTTTCTGCAACCTGTGGGTATTCGGATCCATATCGGATCTGAGCTGGCAACTTTTCAAGCATCTACTCCAAGCCCCAAGCTTCTCCCCCTTACCCATAACCCATCACCATCTCCTGCCTTCCCTCAGATCTCCTTTGCCGCTTCGTGCATCAGCATCGTGATCTCTGTAACTCCAAGTGTTGGGTTATTAGTAAGTGATGTTTTGGTTGTTTTTTTCTCCAGATAGTGAGAGTGTGTTGTCAGGTAGTTCCCTTTCCTCCTCCAATCGCTTGTTCGTCGGTTATATATATAAAAAAAAAAGTTTGTAAAAAAAAAAAAAAAAAAAAGGTGGTATAGTATGTGAGCTGACAACCTATTCAGTGATTCTGTGCGTGAGAGAGCAAGGATTCCAGATTCTTAGTGTAGATGCATCTTTCACAAACAGTACATGGGTGATTTAGGAGTGGAGGGTTGTCAGTGTACATGAGACAGTTGCTACACTGCCTCAGGATACCCATGTCAATCAGGTTGGTTGAAGAAATGGAGGGAAGCTGGCCATTCATAATGCTAAGTTAAATCTCTTTTCACAGTGGGGAGAGAAAATGGAGGGGTGTGGTATAACTGGGTACACTAAACAGGGTCTATACTAATGGGGTGCCCTACAAAGAGTCTATACTAGTGGAGGTTAAATGGTATGACACTATTGTAGATTTGGTGGTTTTGGAACTGGTTAAGGGGCAAAAGTGCAGCTGAGGTGCTCACCGAGTAGCTAAATGCAATTTAAGGACTTCTCAGATGGAAGGGAAAATGTATCTACCCAAGTTCTTGTGTCTGTAACAGCTAATGGTTACCTCCACTGTGTGGCAGTGCACGGTGACGCACTCTATGACTGGCCTAATGAGGGAAGAGTAGAGGGAGACAATGACCTCTTTCTTCCTGGATGCAAAACCCTTAGTAATGAGATGTGCCACATAGAAGGACTTTCTGACCACAGTGGCAATGTGGAGGTGAAAAGAGAGGTTGCTGTTGACCTGTGTTCCCAGATCTCCTAAAATGCATTCTGTGTTCAGTGGACTTCCATCAATGTGGCAATTCAAGGGAATTGAGTTTTTCCCAAAGTGGATGATGACACATTTTTTGGCATTGAGCTTAAGGCCATGGTTCTGACACCAGTCATTTGTCTCAGTGAGGCTTTTCTGCAGGATCTCAGCATCACTTGGGGAGTTAATAATAGCTCCCAACTTGCAATCGTCTGTGAACTTTGTCAGCCAGAGTCCCTTCATATTGGCCTGGACTTCAGAGAAGTAGATACCAAACAGGGGAGGACCCAGGACCTAACCCTGCAGGACTCCACTCGTGACAGGTCGGCAGTCTGACTTGGAGTCAACTACTTTCACACTTTGGGTTCTATCTGTGAGCCAATTTGCAACCCACCTAGTGATATAGAAGTTGATGCCTAGCTTAGTGAGTTTTTCTATGATTCCTGAGTGAGAAATGGTATCAAAGGCCTTGGCCAGATCAAGGTAGGCTGTATGAACCACCTTGCCTTCATCCACAGCTTTGGTGACTGACTCAAAGAAGTCGACCAGGTTGAGCAGAATGATCTACCCTTCACAAAACCAAACTGTGTGGGATCCAGAGTTTGGAGAATCCCTATATCCTTGTTTATTAGTTTCATGATGATGCATTACACAGCTTTGCATATCAGACTCGTCAGGCTAATGGGACAATAGTTCCCAGGGTCTGTAGTCTCTCCTCCTTTGTGGAGAGGGATGACTGTAGCAGTGCACCATTTGGTAGGGACAAAGCCTGAAGTGAGGCTGAGATTGAACAGGGCAGACAGGTGTGGTTCATGTAGAACACGGCCAGGGATATTGTCAGGTCCCATAGAAGCTGTGTTCTTGGCCTTGGACAGTGCTGTTTTAACCTGTGCAGTGGTAATACTGGGTGCCTGGCAATCTAATGCTATTATTCTATATACCTGTTATTTCTATATTAAGTCCACAATAGTTAATCCTCCCATTCTTACTAAAGTTGTATCAAATAATTTTACTGTTAGTTCTACAAAATATTTCTATTCCAGAACACTGATCTTTTCCCAAATTCCAAATAACTTTTCCTCCCAAAATCTGCTTGAAGTCTTTCTTTATTTGATAAGAATCTTGTATCTTCTAGTACTACTACATCTAGATCGCATTTATTACACCATTCCAAAACACCCAACCTTCTACACTTTTAATACTATTCACATTTACAGAAAGCATTCTAAAGTTACTTTACCTTTTTCTTAACTTTCTAGACATTATAACTAGATTTGACTTCTCAACCAGTTCCTTTCTTTTATGCTTATTCCTTTATTTTACCCTTTTACCAAGTAAATTATTTGTTTTCCTTTTATTACTTCTCGGTGTACATCTTCCTCATCACTTATTTCAGAACCTTCCTCCATTCCTTCTTTCTTATATCTTTCTTTATCTTCTTTATCTAACCTTTCTTCTATTTCCATCACTTCCAATGTTATTCTCTTTTTTCTTCACTTTCATTATTTTCAGTCTTATAATCCATCCATAAATGTCCAATTTTGTTATATTTATAACATTTCAGTTCACATTTTTGCATCATGACCTAGTTCCCCACAAATGCAACATTTCTTTTTGACACAATTATTTATCAAATATACTTCTTTTCCATAAATGAAACATGTTTTGGGTGTCCCAATATTTTACTGCACCCTTATTTCCTTCGATATTTACCATACTTGAAAAATGCATAATGTTATCTTTTTCTATCTTTAATACAATATTGCATTCCAATCCACCAGTTCACAAACTTTTGCAATGTCCAATACTTCTCTGCATAGACATTTCAAATGTCCCTCTAAAGTCTCTGTTTCTACTTCTGTTCAAAATTGTACATGCCAAATAATAACTGCATACCTACACGTACACACATTGATATTTTAACTATTTTTACCAACCATTTTTTCAGCTACAGCCAAGGCTCACCCTGTACCACAACTCAAAAAGACTTCTCCACCAATTAGAAATTTTTTTATAAGAGACCACACTAAAGAAGTACATGCCTCAGCTAGGACTTGAACCTAGACTTTCTACATCATTCATGCAGCTGTTTTACACTCTGAAGCAACTAAGAACTAGACATCATTTTAACACTTCCATCTCCCTCTCTCTCTCTTACATGTGTTTCACATAGGCAAATGAGTATATCCAGGATTATTTTAATGCCCGTTAAATGAACTCCCTGACACTGAGACTGACTGTTTGTGGAACTGTCTCCCAGGCTGCTTACTGTTACCTTATACTGCCAACACACTATGAGCAGCCAGCAATGGTTACTGGTCTAGGGTTTAAAATCATCATGCTAATTTAGTTGACCATGCACGACTTTTATATAAATGAGCTTGTTCCATACCGCATACCTTGGGTTCTGCTCTCCAGCTCCCAGAAGCTGGTGGTGGTTCCTCGGGTGCACTTAGAGGCATCATACACCAGCTTTTTTGTGTCAGTCTTCAAACTTCTACAGTTCAACTCCTTGGCATCCAAGGGAGTGTGCTGCAAAGGGTCCATAAAACCATATCCTTTCAAGCAGGCTTATGGTGGTGGAGCTCTCAATCTTTTTTAAATTTTATGTCTAGGTTCTTATTGATCTTCATATTAGCTTTTTCTACATCAATGCTTTGAAGTTCTGTATTTCCAGGAGAGTACCATATATTCAAAACTATTCAGGTAAAACTAAACATCCCATAGTTTATTATACAAGTTTTTATGTGGCGATCAATAGTATTTCATAATACCAAATCCTCAATTTTTTGTGTTAGTGCTGCTAATGTGTTAAAAAATGTATTTACATATTGTCAGGTAGTTCAGCAATATTCAATCAAACACCATTTTCTCTTGCCTTTTTTTCTGCTATGCAGACTCTCTGGTTTTCATTTTTACACATAGTGATATTTGACTTAAGTAATATTTTATGGCAGAATTTATCATTGTGTATATTGATATTTATTTATTTTTTTATTTTTACTTTTATCTTCACAGTCTGTTATACTGTTCATAGGTAGGTTCTATGCTATCGGACCTAGGGCCTATACAAGCCCAGCCAAAAAGGTACCCTGGCTTTTGCCACCCAAGAAAATTATTTTTCTGTGCCACTGTCGAGCATAGCCACAGAAGTGATCCCCGGGGTGAATTTCCTATTTCCCATCCAATCATCAAGATTTTTCTTGAAGAGTGCTAATGAGGAGCTTTGTTTGATATAAATAGGTAGTTTATTCCAGAGTACAGAAGTCTCTGGGACAGGAATCTATCCGGCATGTTCTGTTTATTGTGGTGACAAGGTTTAGGTCCCTAGAGCTTGTAGCTCGGAGGGATTGGGGTTTCTTTAAGTGGGGCATGTCCAACAGCTCTGGGTTTGACATAGCTTTGTCTGTTAGGCAGAGATCACCTCTGATATGTAGGTGATGTGCGACGGAGTAAAGCTGGAGTTTTTTGAGATGGTCTGCGTAGGGCATCTGTTTGAGTCTGGCAATCCTCTTTGTGAGGTATTTCTGCGGCCTTTCCAGTTGTTGTAGATGTCTTATGAGGTACATACCAAAAGGGGCGTTGTACTCTATAATGGGTCTAATGAGTGATGAGCAGAGGGGACCAATGACCTCTTTTTTTCTGGATGAGAAACCTTTTGTGATGAGGTGTACCACTTAGAAGGATTTCCTGACTACTGTGGCGATGTGATTATCAAAGGCGAGACTATTGTTCACCTGTGTCCTAAGGTCTCTTATCACACTTTCGGTGTTAAGTATACTACCGCCTATGTGGTAGTTCATGGGTACAGAGTTTTTACCAAAGGGGATGACAATGCACTTTTTGGTATTGAGCTTGAGGCCATGGCTTTGACACCAGGCATCTGTCTCAGTGAGGCCCTTTTGTAGGATGTCCACATCGTTAGGAGTTTCGATTATAGCTCCTAGTTTGCAGTCATCTGCGAACTTCGTTAGCCAAAGACCTTCTGTGTTAGCCTGTACTTCAGAGAAGTAGATACCAAACAGGAGAGGACCCAGGACTGAACCCTGTGGTACTCCACTTGTCACTGGTCTGAAGTCGGATTTGGAGTCTGCTACTTTCACAGTGTGGGTTCTGCCAGTGAGCCAGCTGGCAACCCATCTTGTGACATAGGGATTTATGTCACTAAGTTTAGTGAGTTTATCTATAATTCCAGAGTGGGGGATGGTGTTGAAAGCCTTGGCAAGATCTAGATAGGCTGTGTGAACCACCTTACCCTAGTCTACTGTTTTGGTGACTGCTTCAAAGAAGTCTATCAGGTTTAGGAGACATGATCTGCCTTTTACAAACCCAAACTGGGTGGGGTCCAGAGTTTGGAGATTATCAATGTCATTGCTTATAAGTTCCATGATGATACATTCCATGGCCTTGCAGACCAGGCTCGTCAGGCTAATGGGGCGGTAGTTCCTGGGGTCCGTGGTGGCTCCCCCCTTGTGGAGTGGGATAACCGTCGCTGTGCACAATTCAGCGGGCACAAAGCCTGAGGTGAGGCTATGATTGAACATGGTACTTAGGTGGGGTGCCAGTTCGTTCTGTAGTTCATGTAGAACGCAGCCTGGGATGTTGTCTGGTCCCATGGATGCTGTGTTCTTGGCTTTGAAGAGTGTGGTTTTTACCTGTGCAGCCATGATTACAGGAACTTTGCATTCTTCCAGTATAGAGATGGGCCTTTTAGGAGTTGCGAGGGGGGTAAAGTTAGCACTGAACCTATCTGCCAGGATGTTGGCAATATCAGTTGGGTCTGTATATTTAGTGCCATTGTGCTGTAGCTCAGAGCAGATCTGAGTGTTGCCATTGAGATTCTTGACATAGCTATAGAATGCTTTGTGGTTGTTTTTAGAATCAATGGCAATTTTGTTTTTGTAACTAGCTTTGGAGGATTTTATCAGAAATCGCAGCTTTTTACTGAGGCTGACCAGGGAGCTCCTCCACTCATGGGATTTTACTTTCTTTTGCAACAGTTTCTTCCTTCTGTTGTACAGTTTGTCTATGGCAGGGGACCAACAGATTGGCTTCCTTTTTTTGCAGGATAGCGTCTTGATTCTGTTTGGGATAGCACGAACCATGCACTAGTGTAAGTGCTTATAAAGTGCAATTGTGTAGGATTCAGTAGTCGTATCTGCATTGTCCATCTGCATGGGTGTCATGAAGTTCACCACTTCTGTCTTAAGAAGCATAAAGTTGGCTTTGGAGAATTTTTTTACTGTGGTTTCCTTAATAGGGGGGTGAGGGCAGGATGTGGATATCTAGGGTGATTAGCTTATGGTCGCATCAGACCAATGAGGCGATTACTTCAGGTGTGGAACACCAGTCACTCATGCTGGTAATGACTAGATCTAGGATATTGTTGCCCCTGGTGGGGTTGTGGATAAGTTGATCCAAGGCATTGGAGTTTATGAATTCCAGAAAGAGTCGAGTGAAGGAGTTGGTACATGAGTAGTTTTCCCAGTTAATGGTGGGGTAGTTGAAATCGCCCATTATTAGGGTGCTTGCTTGAACCCTAATATTTTCCAGTACATCAAGAAAAGAGGAGTGGGAATCCTGGGGCATGGTGGGTGAACTGTAGCAAGCTACAATTTGGATTGCAGTTTTGCCCAGAGTTAGTTGCACTTGGATAACCTCGGATGCATTATGCTGAGCAACTACCCTGGCGGTGTGGATATCCTTAATGAATACTCCATACTGTTCAGAATTATTTGTAACAAAATATTACTGTTTCATGTACTTTATGTTGTTCCATACTGGGTACAGTGCTTTGTGATGAAGAACCTTTATAAAAATAAAGTAGAAGTTGAATGTAGCACAGGAACTCTTTAAAAAGTAGTACTATTACATAAAAATCTTAAGTGCTACTTTAGCTGATGTGTTTCTGGCTAAGACCAGAGTCTGGCAATAAAGTTTTTATTTTATAATAGTGTATTAAATGCAAAGAGGAACATGCAAGTAACCACTGTATACAACAGATACTATAGCTGACAGATGATTGCCTTCAGGAAGAAAAGCCATAATGAGGAATGTGTCCAGTAGACATGCCAGTAACGCTATCCTATTATAAGGAATGAGAGATGACTTCTCTGTGGTCACCTGAAATCCCTGACTGAGAAAAGGTTTCTTTACCCAAATCCAGAAACTCTTGACAAGCTGTAAAAGAATCTACAAAATTAAGGCAGTTGTCCAAATGTGGAAAAATGTGAATGCCTTCTAGCCTGCAACAGGCTATCATAGCGGTCAGACATCTTGTAAACACTCTAAAAACAGTAGTCAAGCCAAAGAGTAAAGTGGAAAACTGAAAATGTAAACAAACACAGAAAAAAAAGTAAAATGCATCTGGAATATCAGAGTATTGGAATGTAATGAAAACCATTATTTAAATCCAGAATTGCTGCAAAAAAACTGAGTTGTGTAATGAGAGGTAACAGAGGGTGTGGAGAAAGTATTTTGAATTCTATGATTTTGATGTGAAGGTTTAGAAAAGAAAGGCCTAGGGTGGTTCTTCTAATTCCCTCTTTATTTGGTGCTAGAAAGATCCTTGGAAAAAAAAAAAAAACTTTCCACATTTGATCTGGGGCAAGGATAGGAGGAAACATGGGAAGTCTGAATGAACGGATGCAGAGGACCAGTTGTAACCTTTTTGAATGATTTTCACAACCTAAGTGTCTGAGGCCACATAGAAAATCTAAGACCTAGATTTTGGAACACTTACTGGAACGCCAGGGAGGAAAAACACATTAAAAGGCATATAGTCAAGTTTGCTTTTTAGATTGCCCTCGGTTCTGGGAGTTTTCTTCCTTCTTTTTTGAACTTCCCTGACACTGTTTTCTGAAATTATGTTTACATGTGCCTTGATAAGATTGTTTATGTTTTTATAAAAAGAACCTGAAATAGAAGGAAAGTTGCTATTGTACTTTGGCATGGAGACTTGAAAAATGTTGGTAATCCCCAGAATTAACTTTTTCCTTTCATCAAAACGTTCAACGACCTCAGCAGAGGAAGGACCATATAGTATTCTCTTTGCAATGTTTAGATTCTGAATACCTCCATGGATATTCTCTGGTAAATTCTGGGAACACAGCCACACAAATCCTGTCATCACTGACTCATTAGCAGTTGCTCTGGATACAGCATCAGCAGTGTCATAAGAACATTTTAAAGAGTGCTTTTCTACCTGAGACACGAGACATTAAATATTTCAGAGATGTCAGTTTCTGAAGAAGGGAAGGCCTGCAACAGATTTTCTCATATTGTCAAACTAAACCACCAGAAACGTGGTTATGTGAGCTTGACAATTCACTATTCTGAAGGCTAAGTGGAAGAAGTATAAATTTTCCTCCAAAACCTATCAAAGGGTTAGCAGCTAAAATATATTTGGCAGAAGATGGTTTTGACAGAGAAATCAGTACAGAGCCTGATCTACGTTTGAAAAGAGAAATTGGAGGGGGAGGGGGCTAAGGAACCTTGTATAATTTGTCAGACGTCTTGGTGCAGAATGCAGAAGGCTGACTATCAGGCAAACTACTGGCTTTGAAAAAGGCATCCTATAATGCTGCCAAGACAGGAAGAAGAACAATTGCAGGCTAAGGAAAATCTAGCTGTAATAAGTCATAATATCTTTACTGGCATTTTGGTATTTCTTTTTGCCCCCACTGAAAATCATCCTTCATTCTGGCAACAGTATCACAAAAAGATACCTCTTCAGGAGGGGAATCTGAAGAAAACCATTCCACAGAATGTAAATCCCCCTACTGATGCCTATGAACATGAGAAACACAGTCTAAATCAAATTCCTGTCCCTCAGACAACGGATCAGGCTCAAAGAGAGAGGAAAATCCTCTTTTAAAATTCAGACAAAGACTCAGAATTCAAAGATTAAAAGGCTTAAAAACTCAGCCAATCTTCCTAGTCTATCCTATGTGAAAACAGGAGAAGAAAAATGTGTTTTTCTTTTCCTGGAATTCCCCCCCCAGGAAAAACACCAACATGAACACCATTACCTTCCCTAGGAATCAAGCTCCTGAGGGTGGCTTCATGGTAGGGCATCATCTGCTCCCCTCATCTGACACCAAGAAGTGTGGTTCTCACTTGCCCAAAAACATTAAGTGAACAGCTGTAGAGGATGTGCCTCTCTCTCAGTCTTTAGTGACTCTCTGGAGAAGCATCGCCAAAGAGATTAAGAGAAATCTAGAAGCAGTCCGAGGTACCTGAAATTGCTATGCAGAGTTGCTCAGCAGTGACCCAGGCAAAGAGGAAGTCAACTTGAAGACTTAAGACTGGCTCATGTCCCTACTGAAAAAAAAGTGTCTGACATAAAAGTAGTGAAGGCTTGGATAGTTGGTGATGCAACCTGACTGAAAAGGGTGAAGCAAAATTTATAATGAAAATCCCAAACCCCTAGTCCTGTTCTCTAACTAGAATTTTTTTCCATAGAAAAGGAAAACATTTTTCACACAAAAAAAATAATATTTTAAAAGGCATTTCCCCACAAGGAATCCTGACTAAAAATGTAACTTTTAAGGTAAAACATTTTAGTGATACAACTAAAAAAAAAAAAAAAAAAAAATCCTAGCCCTTGGCAATAATTTCCGACAGAAAAGTTAAACCTTCCTTCACAAAAAATAGTAATCTGGAAGGTATTACCCAATGGGGTACCTATCTACTCAGTCTTGAGAAACAGCTAGCTGATCATTGATCACTTGAAGCCAGATGGAAGAGCACACTTGGCAAGAAAGTTCTAAAGGATTGCCTTCCTGGCCACTGACCTTGTACCACTCTCCTCACGCTGTTCAGTGGTTACGGCATGCAGAAGGTGATCTTAGGCTTCAAACATTGGATGGCTGTCATATCCTGAGCAGGATATAATCCATATAGTTTAGGCTACTACAACAGTGATCCAATGATGAACATTCTCAAACCCGTTCTCTACCCAGACATTCTTAGGAACAGAATTTTCCCATTTGGTTTTCATTCTATGTATTTTACTTCTTGTAGCTATAAATCCTCAATCTTTTTAACGGTCACACTTCTGCTTTACTTTTAAACACTTACTTTGCTGACTTTCCCATTCTCATGGCTCTGTTTCCAAGCAAAACTTGACTAGCCTCCATATTTTCATCTTTTTTTCCCAAAAAAGGTTTCCAGTTCTTTACACATTTAATTCATTTAATGCAGCATCTGTTCTGTTGACACTCTCAAAAAATAATTTTTTTACATAAGAACCTTTAAGATAAATGAAAATGCAACAAGCTGTACTGAACGTTATGTATCACCCCGTCACAGTTTAAACATTTCTCTACAGCACAGTCACATGTTCATCATGTTTCACTGTTGCAGTCATCACATTTGGGTTATCTGCTTGCAGTAGCCCTCAGTCGGCCTGATTAACAAAGTCTTGGGTCCTGCATTGGTTGCTGTCCCTTCTTCCATGACGTCAGGTCGTCAGGGGTATAAAACATGCAGCCGATGCCATTACATCAGTCTTTCTTGCCGTGCGGTGCCCGAAGCAGATAGCAAGTGCCGGTCGGCTGACTCCTGAAATTTTCGTTTTCGAGTTTCAGATCTGAAGTCTTCAACTAAAGCTAAGTACCCCGTTGGGGAAACCTTTTCTTGCTCCTTACCGATGTCTGTAAAAGTTAATAATTGCATTACTTATGGAAAGCAAATACTTCACAAAGATTTTCATTTGTACTGTATTCCTTGCCTAGGCCCTGACCATGACGTACCTTGCTGTCGGTTTTGTGCCTTATTTAATCAACGCACTATCTGTCGTCGGTATACTTTTGCCTCTAAATATTTCGGTTCTCGGTTCAATTATCCAGAAATGTCATCGGTAAGCCATCCGACTAACAGGATTCTGAAAAAACACAAAGATAAAGACAGAGACAGGCCGCCTAGGTCCAAAGCTGCTGACAACGCTTCTCCTAAGCCAGTCGCCAGTACTCAGTGAGGCACTTTTGCAGCCCCTAATACCCGCTACTTCTGATAAGCAGGCCTCTACTGAGACCCATTCAGAGTTTGGTATGCCTTGAGATGCTTCAACTGTGGAACCTGTGGATGTCTCTACCTTGGATGTGTCCAGAGCCGCTGCGCAGGAACTGGCTTCTGAGGGTGTATTCAGGCCTATGGACTTGCATATTAAACCGATGCCTCCTTCTTCTTCAAGGCCTAAACCTCGAACCTTGCCTAAAAAACAGACGCCCAGGCCGCATGTTCAGGCCTCTATGCCTAAAAAACAAATTATAAGAATGGTTGAAGACCTTATAACTTTAATCAGGGGAAGCCAAACTCCCTCTTCCAACAGACATAGGACTAAGTTTGTTTATGAATCTTCTGACCAGGATTCTGATTTTTCTGATTCTTCTGATGATCTGGATTTACCCTTATCTACTTATGAGGATTCTGATGCAGAGGATTCTATTCCCCCTGCTTCTCCTCCACAGGAGTTTTCCTTTGGTGAAACCTTGCACACTCTTAGAGAGCATTTCCACTGGAAAAGCCAGGATTTTTCTGATTCGAAAAAGAGGCTTAGGGATTTCTTACTCCTGCCTCAGCATAGGCCTTTAGCTATACCTCGTGTACTAGACATTGTTGATGATGCCTTTTCGGAATCTAGTTTGGCCCCTGATTCTTTACCTCCTGCTTCCAGAAAACCTGACAGATATTACAGGGTTCCTGGCTCTTAAAAGTTCCTTTTTAAAAATCCTACTGCGGCTCCAGAGACCATTTCACAGGGACCCAAGGGCATTAAGGCTTCTACTGCCAAAAAATCCTAACTCTTCTGATAGAGACTCCAGGGCGCTGGATAGATGGGGTAAGAAGGTTTACACTTCTGCAACCTTGGCCATTAGGGCCTTAAACTGTCAGTTTCATATGTTAAAGTATCAACAACATATTATTGCTTAAACAGTAAATGATGTTGATTCCTGACTGTGCTGAATATAAGGAATTACAAGATTTAATGCATTCTGCTGAACAGGTTGGAAAACATACTTTGCAATGTGGGTTTGATTCTTTAGAGGCCTCCTGCAGGGCTGCTGTCACTGGTTCTGTACTCAGAGGGCATGCTTGACTTAAGGAGCAATCTTTGCCTGATCATGTTAAAGCTAAACTGTTGGATGCTCCCCTTAAATCGGGACCGCGTGTTTGGCAACAACGCTGAGGAAGTTCTTAAAAAGATGGAAGATAAAGCTAAATCTATGCAAACTGTTAAAAGATTTCCTACAAGTTCAGCCTCCAAGATTTAGCAGGCATTGGCCCTCTAAGAATTGGTCCTTTCCGTCCTGTTCCAGGTCTTCTCAAGCCAAACCCAGACACAGCAGAAACCCCAGGTTTCAGTCCCAGGGTATGCACAAGACTAAGCAGTGGGGGCTTCCGCTTCCAAGTCTGGGAGTAGTAAGACTCCCCCCCCCCCCTATGGAAAACTGTCTCAATGACTTGATTTTACAACTTCCAAGCACTTCTCAATTGAAAGCTCCTTTAGGGGGAAAGATTGGTCTGCAGGCCAAAAATTGGGAACTCATTACCCAGGACAAATGGGTTTTAAATATAGTGTCCCAAGGATACAGATTTAATTTCCACACGTTACCATTGCCAAAAGGCTGGCCAGATCTACCCCCAAATCAGTGGGCAGAGGCTCAAAAGCAAATACTTTCTCTTTTAAGCATAAAGGCTATTCAAACTGTACCAGAAGAGGAAAAAGGACAAGGATTCTACTCCAGACTTTTCCTGGTACCCAGAAAAGACAATTATTGGCATCCTATTCTGGACCTGTCTACTCTAAACACCTTTTTGGTGGTTCCAAAATTCAAGATGCTGACTCTTCACCAGTTGATTCCTATGCTAGGAAAAGATGCCTGGATGGTAACACTCGATTTAAAGGAGGCAAACCTGCACATCCCAATCATGGAATCTTGCAGAAGATACCTATGCTTCAAAGCAGGCTGCAATCACTACCAGCTCTCTGCATTGCCCTTTGGCTTATCTGCTGCACCCAGGGTATTCACAAAGTGCCTAGCCCCAGTCATTGCATTTTGCAGGGCAAAGAAATATTCAAATATACCCATACCTGGACGATTGTTTAATTCAGGCAGAAAGCCAGGACATACTTTTGAATCATCTGGCCTTCGTACAAAGGGTGCTAACTTGTCTGGGGTACACCATAAACGTAAAGAAATCACACCTGGTACCCTGTCAACATACTACATTCCTGGGAGCAAGCTTGAATACAACTTCCCAGATGGCTTACCTCATGCCAGAGAAACAAATTTATTTGATAGCCTACTTCAAACAAGTGGCCACAAAAACCCTACTATCTGCAAGGCAAATACTACAAGCCTTGGGGTTCATGGCCTCCTGCATCCTTCTAATTCCATATGCAAGACTGCATATGAGGAAACTACAATGGTATCTAAAAAGCCTATGGTGTCAACATTCTCAGGATCTAGAAGCAATGATTCCTATCATACCTTGCCTACGCCTAGAGTTTCTTTGGTGGGCAGGGACCTGCCACCAAAACAAGGGACTACCATTCAGAACACCCCCTGCCGCCCAAACCATAACAACAGATGCATCAGATTATGCATGGGGGGCTCATCTGGCAGGGAAGTGCATTCAGGGCAAATGGAACCCAAGTCAAATGCACCTGCATATCAATCAAAAAGAAATGGTAGCTGTACAGAATGCTCTGACAGCCTTCAAGGACCACATTCTTTCAGGACAATTAATGGTAAAGACGGACAATACCACTGTTATGTGGTACATAAACAAGCAGGGGAGTACACATTCTTACCCCCTCTGCAGACTAGCCATGGCACTATGGAACACAGCCTGAGCTATCAAGTGCATCTACAAGCTCAATTCCTGCCAGGAAAACTAAATAAACTGGTAGACGAACTAAGCAGAAACCTCATGGATCCACACGAGTGGAAACTGGAACCAAGGATTTTCAACATTTGACAAGCAAATGGGGGAGCCCAGATATAGACCTGTTTGCCTCCCCCTAGAACTATCAGTTGGAAAAATTTTGCTCAAGGACTCCCCACAAACAAGCTTGGAAAGTGGATGCTCTGTCCTTCAGCTGGAAAAACCTATCAGTTTATGCCTTTCCTCCTCTGCTCTCCAAAGTACTACTAAAGATCAAACAAAACAAACCAAGGATGATTTTGATTGCACCAGACTGGCCATGCCAACACTGCTACCCCCTCCTGCGCAGCGTGTCACTGTTGGCCCCATGGCACCTGCCTCAGACTCCTACCCTATTGTCTCAGCAGGAGAACCAGATTCTGCACCCTCAGCTTCAAACACTGAACCTAGCAGCCTGGCTAATTACCTAATCTCTCCTTTACCATCCCTCAGTAAACCAGTAATGGACATCATTTTAGAGGCAAGGAGGCCTAGTACTAAAAAATCTTATGCTGAAAAATGGAAATTATTCTGTGTCTGGAACCAATCTCAAGAGATGAGCACAGCAGTGCCCAGTTTACCTCAGATTTTGCAATACTTAACTGAGATGCTTCACAAGGGCCTATCTTTCTCCTCCATCAAAATTCACACCTCAGCCATTTCAGCTCATTATAACACAGAACCACCCATCTTCTCTCATCCACTGCTTAAGCAGTTCCTCAGAGGGGCCAAAAATCTACGACCACCCAGCAGAGCCCCAACTCCAGCCTGGGAGCTCAACTTTGTATTGGAAAATCTCACCCTTCCTCCTTTCGAGCCAGCTGCCACTGCGGACTTAAAATTCCTTTCTTGGAAAACAGCTTTCCTTTTAGCGATCACTTCAGCTAGAAGGGTATCTGAATTATAGGCCCTTACGGCAGTGGAGCCTTTCATCATCATTCATGCGGACAGGGTGTCCCTCAGGACCAATCCTTCCTTCATGCCCAAGGTGGTATCCAGTGTGGCCCTTAATCAGTCCATACATTTGCCAACCTTCTTTCCTAATCCACAGAACAAAGGGGAATGGATTCTTCACTCCTTAGACATGCACAGATAACTTAGATTCTACTTGGACAGAACTAAACCTCAAAGGAAATCTGATCAACTGCTGGTGGCATTTGCTGCAGCGGGCAGAGGGGAAGGCTATTTCAAAGCAAACCATTTCCAAATGGATAGGCCATTGCATTCATTTCTGCTACAAACACCATGGAAAACCTGTCCCACAGGGGATCAGACCCCATTCAACCAGGTCTGCATCTACCTCTACAGCCTTTCTCAGAGGTGTCCCTAACCAGGGACATCCTAGAAGCTGCTACCTGGAATTCTGTACATACTTTCACCAAGCATTACCATCTACCAATTTTCTCTAAATCCAAAGCTGGCTTTGCCACTGCAGTCTTGCAGGGCCTTTTAGCTGGTCCTAATGCTATCTAAATTCCTCCTCCCATCCTTAGCTTTGGGAATCTACCCAAATGTGATGACTGCAACAGTGAAACACGAAGAACATAGTACAGTTGTGTACACTTACTATAAATGTAGATGTTCAAGTGTATTCACTGTTGCAGTCCTGGTTACCCTCCCTCCAGCCCCCTTTCTTTTTTGGCTGTATCTCTACTCTTCTTTACTATGCTCAAAAGCTTTTTGGTTGGAGGTATAACCTTGTATATTTATAAATTTAATTGCTTCCCATTAGGGGGGCACCTGACACCTGGGGCAAGAAAAACTGATGTAATGGCATCATCTGCATGTTTTATACCCATGACGACCTGACGTCATGGAAGAAGGGACAGCAACTGATGCAGGACCCAAGACATTGTTAATCAGGCCGACTGAGGGCTACTGCAAGCAGATAACCCAAATGTGATGACGGCAACAGTGAATACACTCGAACATCTATATTTATGGTAAGTGTACACAACTGTACTTTCTCACATGACCACTCCAAGCAATAAAAATGCTTTTTTATTAGGGCACTAAACAAATCTGTCTTATCCTGTCTCTACTAAATATTGTTTGGCAAACATTGAAAATCAACTTCCATGTTTTGTAACAGACAACTGCAGACAAATGTCAATATTTTCTCATTAAAACATACATTTATTTTTCATTAGGCTAACCTAAACAGTGCAACACATATTAAACCTATTAAGAAGATATGATCTGAGTAGTTGTCTGAACCAGTTTTAGTATTTTCTCTACACATCATTTTGGCTTTCACTGAAATGTTACATTTCCTTTTGAAATTTGTCGCAGCACGACACACAACAAGCTCCATCAGTGTGACATGTTATTTAAGCAAAAACCCAAGCCTGGGTGTGGGTAATGCTGGATTTACCCAGGGTTGGTGTGGTTTGGTCACGAGGGTGAAGCCAGAGTGGCCAAACAAAGACAACCGTGGGTAAATCCAGCATTACCCACACCCAGAAGTGCGTTATTGCTATTATACAATGACATTATTTAAGAAAAAAAATACTTTTCTTAAATAATGGCATTGTATAATGCCTCCTTGCTGCCCTGCCGTAGCTGTCCAGTATTCTGCGGCAGCTCTAATGTATTGCGCATGCGTATGGTTACGCAGTACATCACAGCTGTGTGTGGAAGCAACAGAGAAAGGAAGATCTCCATTGCTTTTTAAAAGGTGTCTCGCTATGTTAAAAGAGTTTAACATAGAAGCAACGGAGATCTTCCTTTCTCCATTGCTTTTTTTAATGCTGTCTCACTATGTTAAACAAACATAGGGAGACAGCTTTAAAGAAAGCAACGGAGAAAGGAAGATCTCCCTTGCTTTTTTTAAAGCTATCTCGCTGTGTTAAACCTGTTTAACAAAGCGAGATAACAGCAACGGAGCTCATCCGTTCTCTGTTGCTGCCCAACACACACAAAAAAAAAAAAAAAAAAAAAAAAAAGACTTATACTAATGTAAAAAGTCTAGACGACCGTGGCCATAAAGATGCAACATTCCAGAACAAAATTTCAGGTACAGGTGTAATTGTAAAGAAGACATTCAGAAACATTAAAAAAAAAAAAAAACTTCTGTCTGAAATACAAACAGCACAAATCTCTGTTTGGGAGCTTGCAATTAAGAATCAAACAAGGTAAAAAAAACTACTGGGAGTGGTTTCATATACAGTAAAGGAAAGCACTAACTTAGGGCACTGCTGGTCTAAGCCAATGGAGAGGACAGTAAAATAAAAGAGAGTATAATGTCATACTATGGGGACACATGATGTATTGTTGAAGTAGCCAGCCTTGGCTGAAAAATAAAATTATACCAGTATTGTGAATCCTCACTGTACCATTCTAAGGTAGAACAAATTGAAAGCACAGTACTACCCACTGATACACTATATAAAAGCCCAAGTCATTACACAAACTTTTTCCATAATATCTGAGCACAGTGCTGCTTTACACATACTCTCTTTTTTCATTATCCCCTCCAAAAGCATGCTGAACAGGGGCTGATTCTGGTTTAGCAAGTGTGTTACACTTGTTTTGTAACCACAACAGAACATATCGTACTATTTAGGGATTCCTAGTTATTTATCACATTCAAAATCTTTGTTTTTGTTAGAAAACATGCACAGGCCTCTTACCCCCTGCATACTTTAGTACTTGTTGACTTTTCAAGTTTGGAAATGAATTTTTTTTTCGAGAATCTGATTTCTAACTTTCCTTTTCCACTGTTACACATCAAAGGACAGTAACCTAAATGCAATTTTCTTCTTAAGTATAGCTCATGCCACGGAGTGTTTTTTTTTTTCTGAAGGTAACATTATTTACTTGAAATAAATTTATTAAAAACACTTTTTTGCAAATTTAAAATCATTTTAAAGGGCGATTTTTTTTTAAAATAATTTCTGGCCCTTGTTCCTTCAACCATCAAAATCAAGCCCTCATCCCTGTC
Organism: Protopterus annectens; assembly: GCF_019279795.1. Taxonomy (NCBI): domain Eukaryota; kingdom Metazoa; phylum Chordata; order Ceratodontiformes; family Protopteridae; genus Protopterus; species Protopterus annectens. The sequence goes on from NC_056745.1 coordinate 1,180,116,605, forward strand.
TGGGCCTTTTATTCCTCCAGACTTCTGGTACACTAGTATTCTTGAAGAGGCAATAGCCAGGTATAACAAATGTCATCCACTGGGGGTTAGGATATTTTCTGTATGCTCCTAAACCCTCCACTATTTGAAAAAAAAAAAAGTCCAAATCAGTAACCACAACACTGCACCTAGTGCACATGTGTTACACATACCTGCAGTTCCAGAAAGAATGCTTGCACTTGTTGATGAACTAGTGTTCCTTAAGAGTCCTCGGATGCTTCAGTCTCATCTGCTTCCCCAAGTGGAGCTCTTGATGCACATGTGTGCTTCTTGATAAGCTAGCATTTCTCGTAGCCTCTAGATGCTTCAGTTTCAGGTGCTCCCTCAAGTGAAACTCTCGAGGTATGATTTTAAAACACCCTTCTCCAGATGGATGAGCCAGTGTGCCTTGGCACCCAACTCTCTGGTGCAGACGGATGAAGTCCTAAACATGACTCAGATGACCCAAGTTCATCTAGCGTCTCAGGCATTGGAAGGGGTCAGGCTTGGAAGGTAGGACTGTGCAGCTGATGTGGTTTTACCCATTGTATGGGAGAGGGAAATGGATCTATCAATTAGAGATGATAGCACTAGTGTTCTAGTGTTGCATCTGCAAGGTGCAAGACAACACTGATCATGCTGCCACTGGTGTCCTGCAAAATTCCAGAAGCCCAGTGTGGTTGCATGCATGTCTCCTAGGGCATGCAGCAATTATGTAGCTCAAGAGAGCTCTCATGGGTGATACGGATCAGGCAGAATATCCCACTTTCAACAGGGTGCTTCTCACCTCTCCAAGGAACGAACACATTGGTAAAGCCCGCTGGTTCTGAAACAAATGAGGTATATGCCCCCCCAATCAGAAATGTCCTGGCTCCCACCCCAAGAAAGGAAAAAAAATGAGTAAATGAGATCCATAAAGGGCAGCCATTGGAAGAGATCCAATGAACACAGGATACAAATAAAACTCTATGCCATAGAGCCATCCAATTTAAAAGGCAATTTTTCTCAATGACTACCTTGTATTGTATGTTTGAATCAATTGACAAACAGTTTTGATGTTGCAACAAACTTTTTTCTCTTTTTTAACTTAGCATAAGCAATCCTTATGTTTCTTTACATACTCACTGGTCCAGGTGGCCAACAACCTCATTTCACACAGCTGCCATCAGCACCTGTTTCTGCCCAGACAAAACTGCCTGGGAAATATTTCACTTGGAATTTGGTATGACAACATCCTAATGGATTAATACACTTATTTCCTTCCTTTAAGTAAGTAAATGAACCGTTCCTAAACAATGGACCATTTTCAGTCATGATGTAGACCAAATGGCAAAAACAAACATACATGAACAAACTATATAAATACACAGTAATGACAGTTATCAGCTCAACACTTCATTTACTAAAAACACGTACAAACTGCCCAATAATGAACAAAAAATATGTTTCCCAGAGAAACTGAGCAAAAAGCAAAGTAACCACAATAATGATGCCAATTACCTACCACCCAATATATTCCCTTATAAAACAAATATTTACAGATGTTCACAATTCAAAATAAAAACAGTATCTCCTCTATCAAGTCTCCACATTTTTGCCTTGTTCACCATTCATCTCTTGCCTGTGATTCTTTACCCTCATCTTCAGCAAGTATGTTTACTAATTCTTATGCCTTTCAAGCAATTTACTTCCACAACAACGGTTTTAAGTATCCCAGAAAGTTACAGATGGGTAAGCCTTACATTCATGACATGGCAGAAAAAGATAATTACCTATCTAGTGTACCCTTTAAGTGAATTTAACATTCCACCTCCCCTCATCCTTCCATTCTAATATCTACCTGTCCACACCCTCCTCAGTAACCAAAGAAATTAGTTCAGACATGGACTGCAAACCATTTATTTACAGACACAAGGTTTAGCGCTTTCGTCCAAAAACATAAGGACTTCTTCAGAACATAGTAGAATAAAAAATTCCATTTAAATAAGTAATTGATGACATCATGCATAAAAAACACACACTCCACCTCTTAAAGTAACAACACTAAAAAACTGCTTATATTGCATAGTAAAGTATATGTATATATTGAATACCAAAAAGAAAAATATAAAATTGTTCAAAATTTTAATTGCTTGAATCTTAAAACACTATCTAATGAAATCATTTCAGTAATACCAGGGTACTTATCCACATTCAAAAAAATTTGCCACTTTAATTCCAGGATTTTTATTTTTTTAATTTTCCACGGACCCCCCCTAAAGTTTAAATGAACACTATCCAGAATCCAAAACTTAAAAAAATGTCCCAGGAACTCCTGAACATGCTTACCCAAAGTGCTTCTCTTACTGGCACTGCTCCTGTTAATGTCGTAAATATGTTTATATATTATGTTCCCTTATCATTCTTTCAGCGTTCCCAACGTAAAAATGGGACATTCTTACATAACAGTACATAAATCACCCATTTTGAAGAACAATTATAATAGGCTTTTTTGTTTTTCCATTCTTTATTGCTACCCTTAACAATATCACTCTCACAGATGTGTTTACATTGTACGCAGTTACCACTCATATGCACCCTTCTTATTCCCTCTGATATAACCGAAATTCACTGAACATTCTCTTCCAGGAGATCTTTGAGGTTCCTATCCTTCCTACATGTAATTTTTGGTTTAGGCCCAAAAAATATCAAGCAACTCATCATCAAAACAAATAACATTTCAGTTACTGACTACAATTTTTTTCACCTCATTAGCGTGAACATTGAAGGTGGTGATCAGAGTGTTAGATAAGTAATCTTTGTCCTGTTTCTTATCGAAAGAATTTATTTGACCCAACATTGACACACAAAAACCTTTATCTCTTTTCCTGACCACCTCAGTAATTACTTGTTCCACTAATCTAGCGGGATAACCCCTGGTCAAAACCATGTTTTGTAAAACTTTAATTTCATTCAAAAATGTGGGTTACTCAGATACCATTCTTGCTGCCCTTACCATCTGTCCCCCTAACAATGGATCTTTTTTGATGGCGCGGATGGCAACTAGTATAATAGAGCATGGTGTTGGAATAAGTGGCTTTCCTGTAAATGCTTGAACCGAAACACCTATTCTATTCTTCTTATCCTTCGTTAACCTAACATCCAGAAATATCAGCTTATTTCCAGACTGAGAACAAGTAAAAGTTAAAAAAAAAGTGGTGGTGGTGTTAATGTATTGTACAAATTCATCTAAAATCATAGTACGCCCTGTCAAAAAATACAATCATCATCCAGAAACCTACTGTACAGGTTCCAATTATCTTTGTATTTTAACTGTAGAACATACTCTTCCTCCCAGTACACCATGACTATATTGCCATAAATGGGAGCACAAATAGCTCCCATGGCTACTCCTGTAGCATGCTCCTTTATACAAGATGCGATCCATACCATCAAAAAAAGATCCATTACTAAGGGACAGATGGTAAGGGAAGCACGAATGGTATCAGAGTACTCCATGTTTTTAAATGAAACTAAAGTTTTACAAAACATGGTTGTGACCAGTGGTTATCCCGACAGAGTAGTGGAACAAGTAATTATTAGGGTCATAGGTTCATATGTAGGTACTAAGCTATCTGCAAGAAGGCATTTATAAGCCTAGCCAGAATGTGGTGGCTTTCGCCACCCCCTTAGATTAGTTTACTGTGCCTCTGTCTAGCAGAGCCACTGAAGTGATCCCCGGGGTAAACTTTCTGTTTCCCATCCACTCGTCAAGGCTTCTCTTGAAGAGTGTTAGTGAGGAGCTCTGCCTAATGTACATTGGAATCTTGTTCCAAAGCATGGGAAGTCTATGGGACAGGAATCTATCCCTCCAGCATGTCCTATTTATTGTTGCGGTGAGGTTTAGATCCCTAGAGCGTGTGGCTTGTGGGGATATGGTTTCTTTAGGTGGAGCATTGTCCATCAATTCTGGGCTGGACATGGCCTTGTATGTCAGGCAGAGATCACCACTGAGTAGGCGGTATGTAACCAAGTACAGCTGGAATTTCTTCAGTCGAGCTGCATAGGGCATCTGTTTGAGGCAAGTGATCCTCTTGGTGAGGTACTTCTGTGGTCTTTCCAGCTGTTGCAGGTGTCTTGTAAGGTACATCCCAAATGGGGCGTTGTACTCTATGATGGGTCTGATGAGTGATGAGTAGAGGGGCACAATGACCTCTTTTGATCTGGATGCGAACCCTTTTGTGATTAGGTGGGCCACATAGAAGGATTTTCTAAACACTTTGGCAATGTGATTATCAAAGGAGAGATTACTATCTACTTGGGTCCCCATATCCCTTATTATGTCTTCCATATTTAGGGGACTACCACCTATGTGGTAGTTTGTGGGTACTTTGTTTTTTCCAAAGGGGATGACTATGCACTTTTTGGCATTTAGCTTGAGGCTATGATTTTGACATCAGGTATCCATCTCAGTGAGACCCTTTTGGAGGATGTCTGTGTCAGGCGGAGAGTCAATTATAGCCCCTAGTTTCCAGTCGTCTGCAAACTTGACCAGCCATAGTCCTCCTGTGCTTGCCTGTACCTCTGAGAAGTATATGCTGAACAGGAGGGGTCCTAAGACTGAGCCCTGGGGAACACCAGTTGTAACCGGTTTAGAGTCGGACCTAGCTCCCGCAACTCTCACCATGTAGGTTCTGTCCGTGAGCCAGTTGGCAACCCATATTATGACATAGGGGTTTATGTTCAGGCTGGTGAGCTTGTCTATAATGCCAGAATGGGGAATGGTGCCGTAAGCCTTTACAAGGTCTAGGTAGGCTGCATGTACCACCTTTCCCTCTATAGCCTTGGCAGCTGTCTCAAAGAAGTCCACCAGGTTTAGAAGGCATGATCTGCCCTTAACAAAGCTGAACTGGGTAGGGTCCAGTATTTGGAGGTTCCCAATGTCTCTGTTAATGAGTTCCATGATGATGCGCTCCATAGCCTTGCAGACCAAGCTAGTTAGGCTTACAGGGCGATAGTTCCCGGGGTCTGCTGTGGCTCCAACTTTGTGGAGCGGAATAACCGTTGCTGTGCACCACTCTATGGGTACATAGCCTGTGGAGAGGCTGAGTTTGAACAGTGTGTTTAGATGAGGGGTTAGTTCATCTCTGAGCTTGTGTAGGACACAGCATGGGACACTGTCCGGTCCCACAGACACTGTGTTTTTGGCTTTGGAGAGGGCTGTTTTAACCTGAGTGTCTGTGATTTCAGGGACACTAAATTCTTCTAGTATGGGTATGGGCCCTTTTGGGGGTGGGGGGCGAAGTTTGCACTGAACCTGTCTGCCAGGATGTTGGAGATATTGGTCGGTTCAGTATTGTGTGCCATTCTGCACTAACTCCGAACAGATCTGAGCATTGCCACTTAGATTCCTGACATAGCTAAAGAATGCCTTGTGGTTATCTTTGGAGTTCTTGGCAATTTTTCTTTCGAAGCTAGCCTTGGATGATTTTATGAGGGATCGTAGTTTCTTGCGGATACTGATCAGGGATGTCTTCCCTTCTTGGGATTTTACTCTTTTCTGTAATAGTTTTCTCTTTCTGTTGTATAGCTTGTTTATGGCAGGGGTCCACCAGACTGGTTTCCTTTTCTTGGAGGAGTGAGTCTTGGTTTTGCTTGGGATAGCATGATCCATGCATTCTTGTAGGTGCCCGCAGAATGCATTAGTAAAGGATTTTGCAGCTTGGACAGCATTATCCTTTGGCATGGGGGCTTTGAAACTTTCCACCTCGGTCTTAAGTAAGGTGAAGTTTCCTTTTGAAAAGTTTTTCACGGTGGTTTCCTTGACCAGGGGTGGGGGTGGAATGTGGATATCCAGAGTGATTTGTTTATGGTCAGATCTAACCAGCAAGGGGTTGACCTCCGGTGTGGAACACCAGTTGCCCATGTTGGTGATGACCAGGTCCAATATGTTGTCACCTCTGGTGGGAGTGCTGACCAGCTGATACAGGGCGTTTGAGTTTATAAACTCTAGGAAATGTTGGGCAAGGGAGTTACTACTTGAGTAGTTCTCCAAAGTTAATGTTTGGGTAATTGAAATCACCCAATATTAGGGTGTTTGGTAGGACCTTTATGTTTCCCAGTGTTTCCAGAAACGTGGAACGGGGGTCCTGGGACATGGCGGGTTATCTGTAGCAAGCTACAATTTGAATTGTAGTTTTGCCCGTTGTTAGTTTCACGTGGATGATCTCTGAAGCATCGTGCTGTGCCACTAACCTGGAGGTGTGGGTATCCTTGATGAATATTGATACGGCTCCGCCTTTTGTATTTTGGTCCAGGTTCTGTACCTGAAATGTATGGTATGAGTTGTAGCCTGGTAGTGCTGGGGTACTCTCTGGAGCCTTAAACCAGGTTTCTGTTACTGTACATGTATCGATTTTCTCCATACTGAGGAGTGCCTCAAGTGCGTGCATTTTGAGGTTTAGACTTCTGGCATTGAGTAGAATTACCCTCAGTTTTTTGTTACTTGTGCTATTTATGGCTGTGGGTTTGTCTTTTGAGGCGTGCCTAAAAAAGACACTATGGGGGTGGCAAGAGCCTTGGCCAGTATTCAAAAGCCTAAAGGTGACAGGTGCAAGCCATCTCTAGCGAAGCAGCATGGCTTGTCGAGCATGTCATCCCAGGAGGACAGACACTGGATCCCCTTTGAATGACACCAGAAACTTAGCCAATTGCTGAAATTGATCATTTTTTCTTTATACCGTGGTATCATTCTTGGTGAGTGCAGGATGCTACTCAGGGTCAAGGTCATACTGGCCTGGGCTACGTAATCAGAGAGCTCTTCTATGTCTCTTTTCATGTAGTCCAGGGAGGTACGGCTCAGGTTATTCACACCAACATGGACAATGACAGAGTTGTATTTGTACATGCTCTGGAGTGACCTGAGTGCTTGTGTTATGTGGTGGATCCTGGCACCCAACAGGCAGCTAACAGTAGCCTTCTCCTTGTTCAGCCTAGTGAGTGGGACGTCAGTGTGCCTGACTATAGAGTCACCCATTACGCGTGTGTTGGGTATGTTCTTTTGCCTTAAGGGCTGTGATTGCATGACACACTGGTTTTGTGAAGTATGTGTTTCATGGTTTGTGTTGGGGGTGGAGGTTGCTTGGATGTCTGCTTTGGTGGTGGAGGTTGCTTTTGCAGATTTTTCTTTAGAGCCTCCGAGTATGTTTTCATATATTTACGTGTGTTTTTTGCCGGTGCTGATTTAATGAGTCTGTGTGAGACTGGTGGTGTGATGCCAGTATTTCCCTTCTCCTCTTGACTGTCTGATCCAGTCTTGGGTTGAGAGAGCTTAGCCTCCAGTTTAGCTATATAATTGCATCTCTCGCATGTATTATTGTTTGGTGGTAGGAGGGGAGGGTTGTCTGTGTACATGAGGCAGTTGTAACACTACCTCAGAATGCCCAAATTCACCAGTTGGACTGGAGAGTACACCTGAAACTGCCCTTTGGACATACCTGGATAGGTACAATGAACTGTTTTACTGATTGGCTGGTAAGGTTGAATAGAGAGCCTTGTCCTTCTGTACAGTATGGGGGGGTCTAGTGCTAAGGTTTATAATTGCTTGCTAAGAGTTTTGAGCAAGTGCCGGGTTGAGGACTGAATGGTTTGAGTGCTTAAGTTGAAAGTTTGTCTAGTTCCAAGGGAAAAATTGAAGAGGAGACTTTGTGGAGCCAGGAATAGTTATACCCCAGCTAACCGGTGCTGCCAGGCACGCAAAACTGGACAAATGCATTTTTTATAGCAGGGTAATGAAAGAGACAGAAATTAGCCAAAAATGGCCAATAAACTACTAATTTCTGGGCTGATACCACTCCTCCAGGGACAGATAGGCTGCTCAAAGCTCCCCTCTCTCACAGGTGAACAGAGAAACTTCCTTCTATCCAAGTAAGGTATTATGGGCAAACACAGAGACTTGTAACACAGCCCTGAATTCAGCACTAACCTGAAAACTGGACTATACTAGCTTAGAAAGGCAGGAAAAGTACAGTTGTGTACCTACCATAAATGTAGATGTTCAAGTGTATTCACTGCTGCAGTCATTACTCTTGGGTTATCCTGCTGGCAGGCTACCCGCAGTTGGCCTGAATTCCAAAATCCCGGTCCGGCGTCGGTTACTGTAGCCTCTTCCCTGACGTCAGTGTGCCAGGGGTATAAAAGATGCAGCCGACGCCATTTTCTTCAGTTTTTCTTGCCCCAGATGTCAGGTGCCCCCAAAAGGACAGGCTAAAAAAAAAATTATGCCAATAAACATGCATGCACTAAAGTAAACATTTCCTTCATCTACGAGCAAATACACCACATAAGTTGTATAGAATAGAGAAGTACAGATAAGACCCAGCAAAATAAAGATATTGGGGACCTACAGACACTGGATCCTACCCAGTTTGGCTTTGTTAAGGGCAGATCCTGCCTCTTAAACCTGGTTGATTTCTTTGAAACACTCACCAAGGCCATTGACGAGGGGAAGGTGGTCCACACAGCCTACCTGGACCTTGCAAAAGCCTTCGATACAATACCCCACTCGGGCATTATAGATAAGCTCACCAGCTTAAATATAAACCCCTATGTCACTAGATGGATTGCAAACTGGCTCAAGGACAGAACCCACATGGTTAGAATTGTTGGAGCCATGTCAGACTCCAAACCAGTTACAAGTGGTGTCCCACAAGGCTCAGTCCTGGGACCTCTCTTGTTCGGTATATATTTCTCTGAGGTACAGGCCAACACGGAAGGACTGTGGCTGACCAAGTTCGCAGATGACTGCAAACTGGGCGCCATAATCGACTCTCCAGCCGACACAAGCATCCTCCAAAAGGGCCTCATAGAAACAGACAACTGGTGCCAGAGCCATGGCCTCAAGCTAAATGCCAAAAAGTGCATAGTCATCCCCTTTGGCAAAAACAAAGTGCCCACAAATGACCACATAGGTGGTAATCCATTAAGTACAGAAGAAGTAATTAGGGACCTGGGGACCCAAGTTGATAGCAATCTCTCATTTGACAACCACGTGGCCAAAGTGGTTAGAAAAACATTTTATATAGCCCACCTAATCATGAAGGGATTCACATCTAGATCATCGTGCCTCTTTACTCATCCCTCATCAGGCCCATAATTGAGTACAATGCCCCTTTTGGGATGTACCTTACCAGACACCTGCAGCAACTGGAAAGACCCCAAAAGTACCTCACCAAGAGGATCAAAGGGCTCAAACAGATGCCAAATGCTGCCCGGTTAAAGAAACTCCAGCTCTACTCAGTGGCATACCGCCTGTTCAGAGGCGATCTGTGCCTGGCGACGTATAAAGCCATGTCCAACCCGGAATTATTGGACATGCTGCACCTCAGAAAATCCAAATCCCATCAAGCTACATGCTCGAGAGACTTGAACTTCAGCACTGAAATAAATAGGACATGCTGGAGGGACAGATTCATAACCCAGAGGCTCCCTTCACTCTGGAATAAAATCCCAGTCCAGGTTAGGCAGAGTCCCTCATTGACTCTCTTCAAGAGGAATCTTGATGAGTGGATGGGAGATCGTAGGTTTACCCCGGGTATCACTTCTGTGTCACTGTTAGACAGAGGCACAGTATACTAACCTCGAAAAAGGGCATAGCAAAATAAATTTAAAATGGGTGGTGAAAGCCAAACACATTCTGGCTAGGCTTATAAATGCCCTAGGGCAGATAGCCTAGTATGAACCTATGAACCTATAAAAGGAAGGGGGATAGTGGGAGGGTAACCTGAACTGCAACAGTGAATACACTCGAACATCTACATTTATGGTAGGTACACAACTGTACTATGTTCATCGTGTTTCACTGTTGCAGTCATTACTCTTGGGTTGAATCCCAAAGCTGAGGATGGGTGGCTGAGGCTAAATAGGATTAGGAGAGGCTATGAGGCCCTGCAGAACTGCAGTGGCAAAGCCTGCTCTGGATTTAGAGTAGAGAGGCAAGTGGTAGTGCTTTGTAAAAGTGTGCACTGAACTCCAAGTTGCAGCCTCTAAGATGTCTTTGGTAGCTACTCCTCTGAGGAAGGCTGCCGAAGTGGCTGCTGCTCTGGTTGAATGCGGCCTAATGCCCTTAGGCACTGATTTGCCATGTTGTGAGTAGCAGAAACGAATGCAATGGCCTATCCATTTTGAAATAGTCTGTTTTGAGATAGCCTTTCCTTGTGATCCTGCAGCATATGCCACTAAAAGTTGTTCAGTCTTTCTGAAAGCTTTAGTTCTGTCCAAATAGAAGCGTAGCTGTCTATGTCCAAAGAATGCAGACGTCTCTCACCCTTGTTCTGTGGGTTTGGATAAAAGGTAGGCAAGTGAATGGTTTGGTTAAGGGCCACACTGGACGCCACCTTAGGCATAAATGTCGGGTTTGTCCTCAGAGAAACCCTGTCTGGATGGAAAATGATAAAAGGTTCCACAGCCATGAGTGCCTGTAACTCCGAGACTCGTCTTGCAGAGGTTATTGCTAGGAGCAGAGCTGTTTTCCAGGATAAGAATTTTATATCAGCTGTTGAGGCTGGCTCAAAAGGAGGCAGTGTGAGTTTTTCCAAGACATAATTGAGGTCCCATGCAGGTATTGGTGCTCTCCTTGGAGGTCTTATGTTTTTGGCCCCTCTGAGGTACTGCCTTATTAAAGGATGAGAAAAGATAGGTGGTTCGGTATTGTAATGGGCTGAAATGGCAGAGGCATGGATCTTAATTGATGAAAAGGATAGGCCTTTGTCCAGCATCTCAGTTAAGTATTGCAAAATCTGAGGACTATTTGGTACAAAAGTGTCAATTCCTTGTGCCTGGTTCCAAGCACAGAATCTCTTCCATTTTTCTGCATAAGATTTTCTGGTACTGGGCCTCCTGGCCTCCAAAATAACATCCATCACAGCTTTGGAGAGAGGGGTGTTCTGAATGGCTACATTATCCGCCACGCTGCCAGATTTAAGGTCCTGAGTTGGCTGTGCAGGATACGATTGTTTTGTTGGGTCAGTAAGTGAGAAATTTGAGGCAATGTCCAGGCTGGACCTTGAGACAAGTTCTTTAGGATTGGGTACCAGTGCTGGCGTGGCCAGTCTGGGGCAATCAGTATCACTTTTGGCTTCTCGTCTGACCTTTAGGAGTACCTTGGGGAGGAGAGGCAGTGGAGGAAAGGCATATACTGTTAGGTTTTTCCAGCTGAAGGATAAGGCATCCACTTTCCATGCTTGCTTGTGATAAGTACTTGTGCAGAATCTCTGTAGTTGGCAGTTGTGAGGGGAGGCAAATAGATCTATGTCTGGGCATCCCCATTTCCTTGTTATCATGCTGAAGACTTGTGGATCCAGTTTCCACTTGTGAGGGTCCATGAGGTTTCTGCTTAGTTCGTCTGCCAGAGTATTTATCTTTCCTGGCAGGAATTGTGCTTGCAGGTGAACTTGATAAGTCAATGCTGTGTCCCACAAAGTCATGGCTTGTCTGCAGGGGGGGTAGGAATGTGAGCCTCCCTGCTTGTTTATGTACCACATGACTGTAATATTGTCCATCTTTATCAGTAGTTGTCCTGGATGAAGTAGATCCTTGAAAGCTGTCAGGACATTCTGAACAGCTAGCATCTCTTTTTGATTGATATGAAGATGCATCTGGCTTGCGGACCATGTGCCCTGAATACATTTTCCTGCCATGTGGGCCCCCCAGGTATAATCTGATGCATCCGTTGTTAGTGTCTGCCTGGCTGTGGGTAAAGTGAATGGCTGTCCCTTGTTGTGGTGACAGGCCTGTACCCACCATTGAAACTCCTGTTGCAGGCAGGGAATGAGGGTAATTAATGTTTCCAGGCTGTGGTAATGTTGAGTCCAAACACTTTTTAGATACCATTGTAGTTTAATCATATGCAGTCTGGCATATGGAATTAACAGAATGCAGGATGCCATGAAGCCCAAAGCCTGCAGAATTTTTCTTGCAGATAACTGGGTCTTTGTTGCCAACATTTTGAAGTAAGAATTCAGTTGCCTTTGTTTGTCTGGCATGAGATAAGCCATCTGGGCAGTTGTATTTAAGCTTGCACCCAGGAATATTATCTCTTGAGAGGATACTAGTTTTGATTTCTTTTCGTTTACTGTGTACCCTAGGCAAATTAGTAATCTTTTTACAAACGCCAGATGCTTTAGTAGAATGTCCTTGTTCTCTGCTTGAATACGGCAGTTGTCCAAGTAAGGATATATTTGAATTCCTCTTTGTCTGCAAAATGCAATTAGTGGTGCCAGGCATTTTGTGAAGACCCTGGGCGCAGTAGATAAGCCAAAGGGCAGTGCAGAGAATTGGTAGTGCATTGAGCCAGCTATGAATCTGAGGTAACTTCTGCAAGATTGTCTGATTGGGACATGCCTCTTTTAGGTCCAAAGTTACAAGCCAAGGCTTCTTGCCCAGCATGGGCAGAAGCTGCTGCAGAGTCAACATTTTGAATTTTGGAACGTGCAGAAATGTGTTTAGAATAGACAGGTGCAGTATTGGTCTCCAGGCTTTGTCCTTTCTGGGTACCAAGAAAAGTCTTGAGTAAAATCCTTGTCCCTGCTCTTGCTTTGGTACTTGCTGAATGGCCCTCATGTCCCTGAGTGATGAAACTTGCTTTTGTGCCTCTGCCTATTGATTGTGTGGCAGGTCTGGCATACCTTTTGCCCTTGGCAGGGTGTGAAAATGGAACCTGTAGCCCTGATACACTATGTTCAAGACCCATTTGTCCTGGGTGATCATGTGCCAATTTTGTGAAAAAAGTGCTAGTTTTCCCCCTAAGGGGGCTGCCAAAAGATAAGAGCTTGGTGCTGGCAGAGGAAAGTCATTGGGACTGTTTCCTGTATGGCTGTGATTTGTCTTCTCTGCTTTTGGAGGTAGAAGCACCCCATTGTTTAGGCCTGTAAGAACCTTGGGGCTGGGATCTGCCTCTGGGGCATCTGTATCTGCCTCTTTGTGGCCTGTCTGACAATTGAAAGGACCAATTCTTTGTAGGCCAGTTCCTGCTAAATCTGGGTGGCTGCACCTGTAAGAAATCCTTAACTGTCTGCATAGATTTCACTTTGTCCTCCATTTTCTTCAACACCTCTTCTGCGTTAACACCAAACAAAGTATCATGCTGTAATGGAGCATCTAATAATTTTGCTTTAACATGATCAGGCAGATTCTGTTCCTTTAACCAAGCATGCCGCCTAATGACAGAACCCGTAACAGCGGCCCTGCAAGAGGCCTCCAGAGAATCAAAACCACATTGCAAAGTATGTTTTCCCACTTGTTCAGTTGCATGCAATAAATCCTGCATTTCCTTGTTTTCTGCACATTCAGAATTTGTTAACATTTTCTGTTTAAGCAGTGACATTAAGTATTGCTGATATTTAAGCATATGAAATTGACAATTTAAAGCCCTCACAGCCAAGGTAGCAGAAGTGTAAACCTTTTTCCCCCATCTGTCCAGTGCCCTAGAATCCCTATTAGAGGGGATAGGGTTTTTGGCAGTGGAAGCCTTGACCCCTTTGGGACCCTGAGAAATAGTTTCTGGGTCAGCCGCAGGTTTTTCATAAAGAAATGTATGTGAATCTAGAACCCTGTAGTATCTATCTGGCTTAATAGGTGCAGTGGCTTAATAGGTGCAGGGGGTAGAGTCAGGAGACAGGCCGGACTCTGAAAATACATCATCTACAATGTCTAAAACAGGAGGGATAGCAAAAGGCCTGTGTTGAGGTAGTAAAAGAAAGTCTCTGAGCCTTTTCTTAGATTCTGAGTAGTCTTGGCTCTCCCAGTGGAAGTGCTCCCTCATGGTATGCAGGGTTTCCCCAAAAGAATAATCCTCAGGAGGGGAGGCTGAAGGGATAGATTCTTCAGCATTGCAATCCTCATAGGGAGGGAGAGAGTATTCCTGTTCAGAAGAGGAGTCAGAGGAAATGGAAACCTGATCTGAAGATTCATATTCTGTCTCTTGCCTAGGCCTCTTATCAGGAGGGGGATGGGAACCCCTGATCAAAGTAATTAGGTCTTCGGCCATTTTCAGCATCTGTTTTTTAGGCATGGAGGCCTGTCCATGGGCTTGCTGCACTTGTTTCTTTGTCTTTAGTGGTGTTTTAGTCTTTGCCTTTGAAGCTGTAGTCAGTTTTATATGTAACTGTGTAGGCCTGAAAAGACCCTCAGAAGCCGATGCCTACTCAGCGGCTCCAGACCCATCTGAGGGACTATTTTCCAAGTGTCCAATACCTTGGTTTCCAGAGGCCTAGTCTGCTCCACTTGGGAGTCGGAAGCGGCCTGGGGCTCTGAGGTAATGGGCGTCAGGGGCTGCGAAAGCGCCTCAATGAGAACCGGCGAACCGGCGACTGGCTTAGAAGAAGCCTCGTCGTCAGTTTTGGACCTCGGATACCTGTCCTTTTCCTTGCGTTTCTTGTGAATTGCGGTAGTTGGATGGCTATCCGACGACACTGTGTAATTAAATCTCCGGCCAAAGTAATGGAATGCAAAATCGTACCGACACTTAATAGTGCGTTGGTTAAATCTAGCACAAAACCTGCAATTAGCAACGTCGTGATCAGGGCCTAGGCAAGGAATACAATAAGAATGGAAGTCCTTATGAGGTATTTGCTTCCCACAAGAAATATAATTATTAACTTTTTCTGACATCGGTCTGGAGCAAGAAAAAAGTTTCCCCAACGGGGTACTTAGCTTTAAATGAAGACTTCGGATCTGAAATTCGAACACGAAAATCTCAGGAGTCGGCCGACCGGCATTTGTGAACTGCTTCTGCTTTGGGCACCACGCGGCAAGAAAGACTGAAGAAAATGGCGTCGGCTGCATCTTTTATACCCCTGGCGCACTGACGTCAGGGAAGAAGCTACAGCAACCGACGCTGGACCAGGACTTTGGAATTCAGGCAGACTGCGGGTAGCCTGCCAGCAGGATAACCCAAGAGTAATGAATGCAACAGTGAAACACGATGAACATCAAGTATATATATATATATGGTTCCACTGGCGTAGGTTAGTATTGTTAGTTAGAGTAGGGGTTAGTTGGTCAGGTGAGTGTGTAGTGAGTTTATGTTAGGTGGGTTAGGTTGGGGAGCAGGTAGGGTTAGGGTTGGTAGGGTGTAGTTAATTAATAGTGATATTGTATTGTTATTGGTTTTAGGAGTGGTTTAGGTTAGGGTCGGGTTTGGTTGACGATAGTGATGGACCTTAGGAGTTAGGGTTGGGGTCAGGGTCAGTTGGTATATATATATATATATATATATATATATATATATATATATATATATATATATATATATATATATATATATATATATATATATATATATATGTATATATATATATTTTTTTCCCCCCAAAAAATAAAGCAGATACAATCAAAAAAACTAATGCACAGAAAAGGATACTTATTGTTATATATCTCAGATCAGAGTTGTAGTCAATGTCCCTAGTAATAAATTAGGAAGAAACACAAACACAGTAAAAGCAGATGAATAAAGTGCAATTTATATATATATATATATATATATATATATATATATATATATATATATATATATATATATATATGGATTCCTATTACAAGAACGAAAGTTCACTACTTCGAACTTGTAATAGGAAGCCTCACTTCTGCAAAAATTCACTTTAACGAAAGTGAACTTTTGCGTAAGTGCACTTCACCGAAAACACCACAGCACAGTGGAGGACATAAAAAACAAGCTATGTCCTCCACTATAGTGCGATAGTCACAGACCGTTGGGTTAGGGCACGGGTTAGGTTAAGGGGATAGCTAGTAAAGCTATCCCCTTACCCTAACCCATGCCCTAACCCTAAGGTTTGTGACTAGCACACCATAGTGGAGGACATTGCTATGTCCTTCACTGCGCTGCAGTCATCACGGACCTTAGGGTTAGGGCACAGGTCGTGAGTACTGCACAGAAGTTCAGTACAACACCCATTCGTTGTACTGAACTTTGCCTAAGTGCACTTACTATGACCCGTGCCCTAACCCTAAGGTCGTGAGTACTGCACAGAAGTTCAGTACAACACCCATTCGTTGTACTGAACTTTGCCTAAGTGCACTTTCAATTAAGTGCACTTTTGCTGCAGTGAGCATTCCATGCACTATTTCGAATTAGTGAAAATCTGATCTGGTGTATGGAACCCGTATATATATATATATATATATATATATATATATATATATATATATATATATATATATAAAACAATAGAAAATGAACAAACTGACAAACAAGTTACCCAATTAACCAGAAAAAAGCTCAAAACTGAACCCTGTTCCAGCAATCTTCAATCAGATGAGTTCTAACTGTACCCTCCTGCCACTAGGGTGCAGGGGAACTTTCTCCAAAAAAAGATGGCCTGGATAAGGTGGTCAGGAAAAGAGATGAAGGTTTTTATGTCTCATTGTTGAGTGAAATAAATTATTTCAACAAGAAACAGGACAAAGATTACTTATGTAGCACTCTGATCACCACTGAGAAGACGGAATACTTTTATTTCCACTTCTCTGAGGTTGTAGTACATTGCAGTTACAGAAGTTTGGGGAGGGCAAATATCCCTCATGTCAAGTACAGTGGATTTTCCCCCAGTAAAAAAAAGATCACAAAGTGCACTGCTCACCCATTAGAGTTTCTGATCATTAGGCAAGTAGTTAGGAAATCCTTCTATGTGGCCCATCTAATTACTAAGTGGTCTGCATCTAGAAATAAAGAGGTTATAGTGCCCCTCTACTCGTCACTCATCAGACCCATCATAGAGTAAAATGCCCCATTTGGGATGTACCTCACAAGACACTTCCAACAGCTGGAAAGACCGCAAAAGCACCTCACCAAGAGGATTACTGGCCTCAAACATATGTCCTATGCAGACCGACTGAAAAAACTCCAGCTGTACTCAGTGGCATATTGCTAGCTCAGTGGTGATCTCTGCCTGACTTACAAAGCTATGTCCAACTCAGAATTGATGGACATGCTCCACCTAAAGAAATCCAAGTCACTGCGAGCCATGCGCTCTAGTGAGCTAAACCTCGCCACAACAATAAATAGAACATGCTGGAGGGATAGATTCCTGTCACAGAGACTCCCCATGCTTTGGAACAAAATTCCTAACTACATTAGGCAGAGTCCCTCACTAACACTCTTCAAGAGAAGCCTTGATGAGTGGATGGGTAACAGAAAATACACCCCTGGGATCACTTCATTGGCTCTGCTTGACAGAGGCTCAGTTAATTAATCAATGGGGCTGTGAAAGCCGACACACTCTGGCTAGGCTTAAAAATGCCCTCGGGCAGATAGCCTAGTACCTACCTATGAACCATTTCCCTTCTCCCCACCCGAGAATGAATGAGTCAGCATAAGCCACTCACTCCCACCCTCCCTTGCCTGGTTCTTCCAGCACACAAACTGCTAACTTATCCCAGGTCATAGTCAAGGTCTTTACCAGTGTATGCAACAGATCCAGGGAGACAGACACAACTTGTTCACAAACACGCAACCTTTTGATCTACTTCCATGCTTATGCTAAGCATGTACAACTTGAAAGTAAGAAATGACTCAAATGATGCTCAGAAATATTTGTTAGGTGTCCTAAAACCAAGTGCTGTTCTACAGAAAGAAACTTAATTTAATTCAGGACTTGAACCAAAAAAACTGCCTAATCACCAACTTTTGCTTAATTAATGGTCTCTGACAGTGGAATAAAAGGATAAGCCCTGGCTATGGCCAAGGTGACTTATGTCTGATTAGTGGCTTAGGCACTTGATGGTACAGGCAGAAAGGACAGGTGTACCTATCCAGAGGAAATGAGTGTATACTCTCAGATACACCATTGCAATTGACATCCAGTACAGGCTAGGAACACAGAGAGAAATGCTGTCTAGAGAAACAGAAAGGTTCTGGCTAAGTTGCATGTAGGATATGGATGATACACAGCTAAATCAATTGCACACCAATGCCTTGGAAAGGATAGGTGCATGTGGAGGACAACATTAGGCCTTACAAAAGAAACACTGCCTGTCAGCCTTGATCTCCTCACCAGCCCTGAACATGGGTCGAATTAATCCAGGGGTGGCTACGTCAGGTTCGATAAATCCAGAGGACGAGGACAGGCCTTGGGAACAGCTGATGTTCAGCTGTGAAGAGCCTAAATGGGCAGCATTAAAAAAAACTTTTTTTAATGAACAATCACAGATTACCAAGAACACTGCCAAAACAGTCCAAACTCTTCTGCAAATGGCAAAGAGTTGTAGAATTATACTGTCCACAAACAAAATTGCACAATGCCTCAGGATATTCACTTTTATATAAAAGTATTGCAATATACACTTACAGATTTCTCACCTCTGTTTAATATTTTAGCCACTGACCTCAAGCCACCAATTATTCAATTGTTGGGTTGTTAGCTGAACCTCCCCCTAAAGACCTACAACAAGGGTATGACTGCAGATGGTGTGCAGCTTCCACCCTAAAGGTTTATCTCAATTAATATTTTGATAAGCTGTGTAATGAGATCAGATGTACAATGGATAAATTTCACTAAGTGCCTATGACTGGAAATCTTACATCTTTTGCAGCTAGAGTAGCCATTCAATAACTGATTAACTGGTTTAAATGCAAAGTTACTTAAGGTTGGTTGCAGCATTTCAGTTGTTTGTACTATGGACATCAGGGGTCAGTAGCTTTACTATGAGGGTATCTATGTTTACTGTAGCTTACTAAACCAAAAGTTACTGCATCCATTGTGGGGTACTTAGATTTACTCTGATTTACAAACCACAAGCTTACCACATCCATCATAGTTAATACTACCACTATACTACTGTACTACAAAAACTTTTACATTTTTTTCCAAGTGGCTGCACCCACTGAAACCATCCAATCTGGCAGATCAATGTACCCCCAATTCTAAAAATACTATCCTAAAGGCTGCATCATCATGGAAAAAAAGGAAAAATATGTTTATTTCCTTTTCTCTGTGTTGGCGCGACCTCAGAGGTAGTACATTTACAGATCAAGAACGTGCAGCCATAACCTCACCCTTGTAAATAAATAAATAAAATAAGCTCCATTAAGCAACGTTTACACTAGTCATCTGGGGTAGTAGGGCAGTCTGGTCGGTATGGCTGGTGCCACAAAATCAATGCAGACCTAGACATGTGCATTTGGGAGATTACACCCTTCCAGAACTGTGGGTTTTGTATAATATTTATTTTTCTTTTACTCATATATTTGTTAACTAGGTAGGTGGCTAGCCTGATAGCCCTTTTCATCCATGACCCAAGCTCACTTAGAAGCAGCATTTAGCACAGGTATATTTTACCAACAAGACAGTACAAATATAACATAACAGAAAACAGTAAATCACAATAAAATTATACTAGCAGCATAGCAGCAGATCCACATTGTCTCAACTATGTGTGTTGCTAGATTTGTTCACTGCTTATGCTACCAATGTATCCATGTGAAATTATACAATTATTTACTGTCTACCTAAAATGTTTGAAGTCCCTGCATTTGTATTCTTGTAGTAGGTAGTCCCTGAATTTGGTTTGGAAGATTAAAAGCATTTGTTGCTGTCACTTCTAGTGGAATTCCAACATGTGGGTCTCAGGTAAGAGAATGCTTCCCCTAACAGCAGTACTGAACTTTTCAGGGTTACTGAATTAAAATTGTTTGTTCTTAAGCTACACGAGGTAATTCCTGACATAATTTTTTGAGGACAAAAATGGAGAAAAGTACAGTTGTGTACACTTACCATAAATGTAGATGTTAGAGTGTATTCACTGTTGCAGTCATTACATTTGGGTTATCTGCCTGCAGGTAGCCCTCAGCCGGCCTGAGTACCAGAGTCTTGGATCCCTGCGTCGGATGCTGTCTCCTCTTCCATGACGTCAGGGGTATAAAACATGTAGCCGACGCCATTACATCAGTTTTTCTTGCCCCAGATGTCAGGTGCTCCCATAATGTCATTACATTTGGGTTGATTCCCAAAGCTAAGGAAGGGAGGAGGAAGAGAGAGCATTAGGGCCAGCTATTATGCCCTGCAAAACTGCAGTGGCAAAACCAGCTCTGGAGATAGAAAAAATAGGCATGTGGTAATGCTTGGTGAAGGTATGTACAGAACTCCAGGTAGCAGCTTCTAGGATGTCCCTGGTAGGTACTCCTCTGAGAAAGTTTGTAGAGGTAAATGCAGCGCTGGTGGAGTGAGATCTAATCCCTTGTGGGGTAGGTTTTCCATGGTGCTTATAGCAGAAATGAGTGCAATGAGCTATCCATTTAGAAATTGTTTGCTTTGAAATGGCCTTCCCCTCTGCCCTTGCAGCAAAGCCAACTAGCAGCTGTTCAGATTTTCTGAGAGGCTTAGCCCTGTCCAAATAAAATCTTAGTTGTCTGTGCACGTCCAAAGAGTGCAGTATTCTCTCTCTGTTTTTCTGGATTCGGGAAAAAAGTGGGCAAATGAATGGACTGATTTAGGGCCACACTAGACACCACCTTGGGCATAAAGGAAGGCTTGGTCCTGAGGGAGCCCCTGTCCACATGGAAGATAATGAAGGACTCCACTGCCATAAGGGCCAGTAATTCCGACATTCTTCTAGCTGAGGTGATAGCTAGAAGGAAGGCTGTTTTCCAGGAAAGGAATTTTAACTCAGCAGTTGCAGATGGTTCAAATGGAGGGAGAGTGAGCTTTTCCAATACAAAGTTAAGATCCCAGGCTGGAGTAGGGGCTCACCTGGGGGGGGGGGGTCTTACATTTTTAGTCCCTCTGAGAAATTGCTTTAACAGTGGGTGAGAGAAGAGGGGTGCTTCAGTATTACAATGTGCTGAAATGACAGAAGCATGAATTTTGATAGACAAAAAGGATACGCCCTTGTGGAGCAATTCTGTTAAGTACTGAAGGATATGAGGTAAACTGGGCACTGTAGTACCCATCCCCTGAGCCTGGCTCCAGGAACAGCATCTTTACCACTTTTCGGCAAAGGATTTTCTAATAATACTTCTCATAGCTTCCAGTATGACATCAAGCACCTGCTTACTGAGGGATGCTATTGAAGAGCTCAAGGAATTAGCCAGGCTGCAAGGTTCAGAGTTTGGAGCTGAGGGTGCAAAATCTGGCCCGCCTGCTGGGACAGTAGGGAAGGTGTCTGAGGTAGGTGCCATGGATCCAGCAGTATCATACTGCACAAGAGAGGGTTCCAGTGCTGGCGAGGCCAGTCTGGTGCAATCAGTATTTTCCTTGGTTTGTCCTGTTTTATCTTTAGCAGGACCTTCGAGAGGAGAGGCAGAGGGGGGAAGGCATAAACTGAGAGGCTTTCCCAGGTAAAGGACAGGGCATCCACTTTCCAAGCTTAAGTGTGGGAAGTCCTTGTGCAGAATTTGTCCAATTGGTAGTTCTGAGGGGAGGCAAACAGGTCTATCTCTGGGGTCCCCCATTTTTTCCTCAAGAGGTTGAATATCTTTGGTTCCGGTTTCCATTCGTGTGGTTCCATGAGATTTCTGCTTAGGTCTGCCAGAGAATTTAGCTTGCCTGGCAGGAACTGAGCTTGTAGGTGCACTTGGTAGTGTAGGGCTGTGTTCCACACAGCCATGGTTAGTCTGCAGAGAGGGTACGAGTGGGTTCCTCCCTGCTTGTTTATGTACCACATAACTGTGGTGTTGTTTGTCTTTACCAATAATTGTCCTAGAAGGATATAGTCTTTGAAGGCTGTCAGGGAATTCTGTACAGCTAACATTTCTTTTTGGTTGATATGCAGGTGCATCTGACTCACGTTCCATTTACTCTGAATGCTCCGTCCTGCCATGTGAGCCCCCCATGCATAGTCTGATGAGTCTGTAGTCAGGGTTTGGGTGGCAGGGGGTAGATTGAAAGGGAGCCCCTTGTTGAGGTGGCATGCCTCTGCCCACCAAAGGAACTCTGTCTTTATACAAGGAATGATATAAATCATTGTCTCCAGGTCCTGAGAATGTTGACACCATAGGGTTTTTAGATACCATTGTAGTCTTGCATATGGAATTAGTAGAACTCCAGGGCTTGCAGGATTTTCCCTTGCAGACAGCTGGGTCTTTGTGGCCAGTAGTCTGAAGTAAGCTGTCAAATAAACGTGTTTCTCTGGCGTGAGGTAAGCCATCTGGGAAATTGTGTTCAGGCTTGCTCCCAGGAATACAATTTGTTGGCAGGGTACCAGATGAAATTTCTTTTCATTTATGGTGTACCCCAGCGAGGTTAGAAGCTTCTTTACAAATGCCAAATGTTTTAATAGCATGTCCTGGCTTTCTGTCTGAATTAGACAATCATCCAGGTATGGGTATATCTGAATGTTTCTCTGCCTGCAAAGTTCAATGGCTGGAGCTAGACACTTTGTGAATACCCTGGACGCAGTAGATAAGCCAAAGGGAAGTGCAGAGAACTGATAGTGCATGGAGCCTGCTCTGAAGCATAAGGTATTTCCTGCAAGGTTCTCTTATTGGAATGTGCAGGTAAGCTTCCTTTAAGTCTAAGGTTGCCAACCAGGCATCTTTGCCTAGCATAGGAAGCAGCTGTTGAAGTGTTAGCATTTTGAACTTTGGGATTAACAAAAAGGTGTTTAGAATAGAGAGGTCCAGGATAGGACACCAGGAGCCGTCTTTTCTGGGTACCAGGAAGAGTCTTGAGTAAAAACCTTGTCCTCTTTCTTCTGCTGGGAGAGGCTGAATAGCCCTGATACTTAGAAGACAGAGAACCTGCTGTTGAGCCTCTGCCCACTGATTTGGGGGTAGGTCTGGCCAACCGTTTGGGGTTGGTAAGGTGTGGAAGTGGAATCTGTATCCTTGGCAGACTATATTTAAAACCCATTTGTCCTGGGTAATGAGTTCCCAGTTTTTTGCATGCAGGGCAATCTTTCCCTCAAGGGAGCAGGTAGTAGAGCAGGGCTTGGAAGTTTTAAGGTTAAGTCATTGTGACATTTTTCCATAGGGGGTGTCTTACTACTTCCAGCTTTGGAAGTGGTAGCCTCCCACTGCTTAGGCCTATGCGTGCCTTGAGACTGTAGCTTAGGTGGTCTGCTGTTCCTGGGTTTGGACTGAGAAGGCCTGGAAGAGACTGGAAAGGACCAATTCTTAGAAGGCCAATGGCTACTAAATCTGTGAGGCTGTACTTGCAGGAAATCTTTAACAGTTTGCATAGATTTAGCTTTTTCCTCCATGTTTTTAAGGACTTCTTCTGCTTTGTTGCCACACAGGCGGTCTTGGTATAAGGGAGCATCCAGTAATTTAGCTTTAACACGATCTGGAAAGGTTTGCTCCTTAAGCCAAGCATGTCTTCTAAGTACAGACCCAGTGACAGCAGCCCTGCAAGATGCTTCTAAAGAATTAAAACCACATTGCAAAGTATGTTTACCAATTTGTTCAGCAAAATGCATTAAATCCTGTAATTCTTTATGTTCCGCATAGTCAGGAATCAACATCATTTTCTGTTTAAGGAGTCCCATAATATGCTGCTGAAACTTTAACATATGAAACTGGCAGTTTAAGGCCCTAACGGCCAAAGTAGCAGAAGTGTATACCTTCTTACCCCATCTGTCCAAGACCCTGGAATCTCTACCAGAGGGGGTAGGATTTTTAACAGTAGTAGCCTTAATTCCTTTAGGTCCTTGGGAAATGGTCTCTGGGTCTGCAGTAGAATTCTTGAAAAGGAACTTGTGAGAGCCAGGTACTCTGTAATACCTGTCAGGTTTTCTGGGAGCTGGAGGTAAAGTGTCTGGGGCCAGGCTAGATTCCAAGAAGGCATAATCTACAATGTCCAGAACAGGAGGGATAGCTAAAGGCCTGTGTTGAGGGAGGAGTAAGAATTCCCTAAGCCTCTTTCTGGAGTCAGAGTAATCCTGGATTTCCCAGCGGAAATGCTCCCTAAGAGTGTGCAAGGTTTCACCAAAAGAAAAATCTTCTGGAGGGGAAGCAGAGGGAATGGAATCCTCTGCATCAGAATCCTCATAGGTAGATAAGGGCAAATCCTGGTAATCAGAAGAAACAGAAATTTCAGAATCCTGATCAGAAGAATCAGAAGGAAAATCAGTTCTAGGTCTCTTAGAAGGGGAAGGTTGGCTTCCCCTAATTAAAGTAATAAGGTCTTATAGGTTCATAGGTAGATACTAGGTTATCTGCCCTAGGGCATTTATAAGCCTAGCCAGAGTGTATTTGGCTTCCGCCTCCCTATTTGATTAGCCTACTGTGCCTCTGTAAAGTAGGTCACAGAAGGTACCCTTTTAAGATTAGTATACTGTGCCTCTGTCTAGCAGGGACACAGAAGAGATCCCAGGGGTGAATCTGCGATTTCTCATCCATGCGTCCAGATTTCACTTGAAGAGGGTCAGCGAGGGGCTGTGTCTAACATGAATTGGGATTCTATTCCAGAGTGAGGGGAGCCTCTGGGAAATGAATCTGTCCCTCCAGCATGTCCTATTTATTTTTGTGCTGAGGTTTAAGTCCCTGAAGCGTGTAGCTCTAAGGGACTTGGATTTTTTGAGGTGGAGCATGTCCATTAATTCTGGGTTTGACATGGCTTTGTACGTCAAGCATAGATCGCCTCTGAGTAAGCGGTAAGCAACTGAGTAGAGCTGGAGTTTCTTTAGTCGAGCTGCATAGGACATCTGTTTGTAGCCCATGATCCTCTTGGTGAGGTACTTTTGGGGTCTCTCCAGTTGCTGCAGGTGTCGGGTAAGGTACATCCCAAAAGGGACATTGTATTCAATTATGGGCTTGATGAGTGACGAGTAGAGGGGCACAATGACCTCTCGATCTAGATGCGAACCCTTTCGTGATAAGGTGGGCTATATAGAAGGTCTTTCTAACCACTTTGGCAACGTGATTATCAAAGGAGAGATTACTATCTATGTTGGTCCCCAAATCTCTAATTACTTCTTCCATACCTAATGGATTACCACCTATGTGGTAATTTGTGGGCACCTTGTTTTTCCCAAAGGGGATGACTATGCACTTTTTAGCATTTAACATGAGGCCATGGCTCTGGCACCAAGCATCCGTCTCTGTGAGACCCTTTTGGAGGACGCTTGTGTCAGCTGGAGATTCGATTATGGCCCCCAGTTTGCAGTCATCTGCGAACTTTGTCAAGCCATAATCCCCCCGTGTTAGCCTGAACCTCAGAGAAGTATATACCGAACAAGAGAGGTCCCAGAACTGAGCCCTGTGGGACGCCACTTGTAACTGGTTTGGATTCGGACATGGCACCTGCGATTCTGACCATGTGGGTTCTATCTCTGAGCCAGTTTGCAACCCATCTTGTGATATAGGGGTTGACATTTAAGCTGGTAAGCTTATTTATGATGCCCAAGTGGGGTATTGTGTCAAAGGCTTTTGCGAGGTCCAGGTAGGCTGTGTGGACTACCTTGCCCTCATCTATGGCTTTGGTAACTGTTTCAAAGAAATCAACTAGGTTTAAGAGGCAAGATCTGCCCTTAACAAAGCCGAATTGGGTAGGGTCCAGTGTCTGGTGGCTCCCAATGTCTTTGTTTATGAGTTCCATGATAATATGCTCCATAGCTTTACAGACCAGACTAGTCAGGCTTATGGGGCGATAGTTCCCGGGGTCCGTTGTGGAACCACCTTTGTGGAGTGGGACCACTGTAGCTGTACGCCATTCTTTGGGTACATATCCTGTAGTAAGGCTAAGTTTGAACAGTGACTTAATGTGAGGGATCAGTTCTTCTTGGAGCTCGTGTAAGACACAGCCTAGGACACCGTCCAGTCCCATAGATGCTGTGTTTTTTGCTTTGGAGAGGGCAGCTTTCACCTGTGCATCTGTGATATCAGGGAGGTTACATTCAGTTGGGATAGGCATTTGCTCCTTTGGGGGGGAAGGGGGGGGAGAAGTTTGCATTGAATCTGTCTGCCAGGATGTTGGCTATGTCTGTAGGCTCGGTATATTTTGTACCGTTATGCAACAATTCAGAGCATATCTGGGAGTTTCCACCCATATTCCTGACATAACTAAAGAAGGCCTTGTGATTATCTTTAGTGTCTAGGGAAATTTTTCTTTCGAAACTGGCTTTTGATGATTTTATGAGGGATCGAACTTTCTTGCTAATACTGATCAGGGATGCCTTCCCTTTTTGGGATTTTGCTCTGTCATGTAATAGCTTCCTCCTTCTGTTGTATAGCTTATTTATGGCCGGGGTCCACCAGACCAGTCTCCTGTTTTTGGAGGAGTGTGTCTTGGTTTTATTTGGGATAGCATGATCCATGCATTCCTGCAGGTGCTCACAGAATGCATTTGTAAAGGATTCTGTGGATTGGGCTGTATTATCCTCTGGCCCGGGGGCTTTGAAGGATTCCACCTCAGTATTGAGAAGTGCAAAGTTGGCTTTTGAGAAATTCTTTACAGTGATTTCCTTGGCTGGGGGTGGGGATGGGATATGGATGTCCAGGGAAATTTGTTTATGGTCTGATCTTACCAATGAGGGGTTTACCTCTGGTGTGGAACATAGAGTCCCCATGTTGGTGATGACCAGGTCCAATATGTTGTTCCCTCTTGTGGGAGTGGTGACCAGTTGTTCCATCGCGTTAGAGTTTATAAATTCAAGGAACCGTTGGGCGAGGGTGTTTGGGCTTGAGTAGTTTTCCCAGTCAATGTTTGGGTAGTTGAAGTCACCCAATAACATAGTGTTTGGAGAAACCTTCATATTCTCCAGTGTTCTCAGGAATGCCAAGTGGGGTTCCTGTAATAGGGAGGGTGTTCTGTAGCAGGTTACAAACTGAAAGGCAGTTTTGCCCGCTGTTAGTTGCACATGGATGGTTTCTGATGCTTCGTGCAGTGCCACTAAAGTACAGTTTTGTACCTACCATAAATGTAGATGTTCAAGTGCTAATACAGCTGCAGTCATAACAGATGGGTTTTCCTGCCATCAGGCGGGTCCTCGGTCGGCCGAATTCCAAAGTCTAGGTCTGGCGTCGGTTGTCGTCACTTCTTCCCTGACGTCAGTGCGACAGGGGTATAAAAGAACCAGCCGACGCCATTTTCTTCAGTTTTTCTTGCCCCAGATGTCAGGTGCCCCCAGAAGGAAGGCAATACATAAATTTATGTAATAATGCAATGCAATATAATCAAAAAAACAGTAGTTGCAAGCAAATACACCATAAATGAATACCCCAATCAGGTTGTATGAGGAGGTGTTAGCCAATAGGCCTGTCCCAAGAGGGGAAGGAGGGAGGGAAACCTGGACTGCAGCTGTATTAGCACTCGAACATCTACATTTATGGTAGGTACAAAACTGTACTATGTTCATCGTGCATACAGCTGCAGTCGTAACAGATGGGTAGAATCCCAAAGCTAAAAAGGTGTGGTAGGCACTAGGGGGAACTAGGAGGAGCCAGGATGCCCTGCAAGACTGCAGTAGCAAAGCCTGCTCTAGTTTTGGAGTATAATGGAAGGTGATAGTGCTTGGAGAAGGTATGCACAGAACTCCAAGTGGCTGCTTCCAAAATATCTTTGGTGGGAACCCCTCTGAGGAAAGCTGCAGAGGTAGCTGTGGCCCTTGTGGAGTGAGATCTGATGCCTGCAGGTACAGTTTTACCATGAAAAGAGTAACAAAAGCGTATGCAGTGGGCTATCCATTTTGAGATTGTCTGTTTGGAAATTGGCTTCCCTTGAGCTCCTGTAGCATAGGACACAAAGAGTTGCTCTGATTTTCTGAAAGGCTTTGTTCTGTCCAAATAATAACGCAGCTGTCTGTGGATGTCCAAGGAATGTAGTAGTCTCTCCCCTTTGTTTTGAGGATTAGGGTAAAAGGTAGGTAAGTGGATAGCCTGATTCAAAGCTACCCTGGATACTACCTTTGGCATAAAGGACGGACTGGTTCGTAAGGAAACTCTGTCCTGATGGAAAATGATGAAAGGCTGCACAGCCATGAGGGCTTGTAGTTCCGATACCCTGCGAGCTGAGGTGATAGCCAGAAGGAAGGCTGTTTTCCAGGACAAATATTGCAATTCTGTTGAGGCAGCTGTCTCAAAAGGAGGCAAGGTCAGTTTTTCTAGAATGAAATTGAGGTCCCAAGCAGGTACTGGTTGTTTCCTTGGGGGTTTTATATTCTTAGCCCCTCTGAGGAACTGTCTTAAGTGGGGGTGAGAGAATAAAGGAGGATCAGTGTTGTATTCTGCAGAAATGGCTGAGGCATGGATTTTGATGGAGGAGAATGAAAGTCCACTGTTTAGCATCTCAGCTAGATACTGTAATATTTGAGGTAAATTCAGTTTTCCAGGATTCTGGCCCTTTTTCTCATTCCAGGCACAAAACAGTTTCCATTTTGCAGAGTAAGCTTTTCTAGCAGAAGGCCTTCTGGCCTCCAAAATGTCATCCTGCACCTCCTTGGAGAGTAGGGTCTGTTGTGAAGTTAAGGAATCTTCCATGCAGCCAGATTGAGTGTTTTCAGCTGACTGTGAAGAGTTTTGAAGCTGTGCTGAGTCAGAAGAAGAGGCATTAGAGGTAGGGTCCATGGTGGGGAATGCGTCAGGCTCCTCAGGAGTGGGTACCAGTGTTGTCTTGGCCAGTCTGGAGCAATGAGAATCATCTTTGGTCTGTCTACTCTGGTTTTTAATAGAACTTTGGGCAGCAGAGGAAGAGGTGGAAAGGCATAAACTGTCATTGTTTTCCAACTGAAAGAGAGTGCATCCACTCTCCAGGCCTGTTAATGAAAAGTCCTTGAGCAGAATTTTGCCAATTGGTGATTTTTGTGGGAGGCAAAGAGATCTATGTCTGGCCTTCCCCATGCTTGAATTATCTCTGTAAAAACTTGAGGATGCAACTTCCATTCATGTGGATCTGTCATATTTCTGCTTAGGTCGTCTGCCAGCGTGTTTTCCTTGCCTGACAAGTACTGTGCTTGAAGTTCGATTTGTAATTCCAGAGCCATGTTCCAAAGTGACATGGCCAGCCTGCATAGGGGGTATGAATGGGTTCCTCCCTGTTTGTTTATGTACCACATTACTGTGGTGTTGTCTGTCCTTATCAATAGTTGACCTGGATGCAGAAGGTCTTTGAAAGCTATAATAGCATTTATTACTGCTAGCATTTCCTTTTGATTGATGTGTAGGTGCTTTTCTTTTTGGGACCATTTGCCATGAATGCACCGATCTGTCATGTGCGCCCCCCAGGCGTAGTCCGAGGCATCTGTTGTGATGACTTGATTTGCTTGAGGCTTGCAGAATGGGAGACCTGTGTTTCTTTGGCATGCTTGAGCCCACCACAGAAATTCCTTTTGAAGACATGGAATCAGTGGTATTATTGTTTCCAAACTGTGGCTGTGTTGAGACCATAGGTTTTTCAGGTACCATTGAAGTTTCCTCATATGCAGCTTTGCACATGGGATTAGTAGGATGCAAGATGCCATGAATCCCAGAGCCTGCAGGATTTTCCTTGCAGTCAGCCTGGTGAAATTTGCTAGTTTTCTGAAGTATTGAGTTAGTTGCCCCTGTTTCTCTGGCGTGAGGTAGGCCATCTGGGTGTTTGTGTCCAAGTTGGCACCCAGGAAAATTATTGTTTGAGAGGGTATTAACCTTGATTTCTTTTTGTTGACTGTGTATCCCAGAGAATTCAACAACATTATTACAAAAGCCAGATGTTTCAGAAGTATGTGCTTGCTGTCCGCTTGGATCAGGCAATCGTCCAAATATGGGTATATTTGTATCCCTTGAAGTCTGCAGTAGGCAATTACTGATGCCAGGCATTTCGTGAATACTCTGGGCGCAGTAGATAAGCCAAAGGGCAATGCAGAGAATTGATAATGGGTTGAACCTGCAAGAAATCTGAGGTATCTTCTGCAATCTTGTCTGATTGGGACATGCAGGTATGCCTCCTTGAGGTCCAATGTTACCAGCCAAGACTCCTTGCCCAGCATGGGAAGAAGCTGCTGTAATGTGAGCATCTTGAATTTTGGCACGAGTAAAAATGTGTTTAGGATGGATAGATCCAAAATAGGTCTCCAATCTTTTCCCTTCCTTGGTACCAGGAATAGTCTGGAGTAAAAACCTTGACCTTGTTCTTGTGTAGGTACCTCTTGAATAGCTATCATGTCCATGAGATCTGAAATTTGTTTTTGTGCCTCTGCCCTTTGATTGTGTGGCAGGTTTGGCATGCCTCTCATTTTTGGAAGGGTGTGAAAATGGAATCTGTAGCCTCTGTTTATAATGTCCAGGATCCATTTGTCTTTTGTGACAATATGCCAATTTTTTGAAAATAATGCCAGTTTTCCACCTAAAGGTGCTGCCATTTGAGCCTTGCTTGGCATGCAAAGGGGAAAGTCATTGGGTCTGCTTTCTGAATGGCTGTGAACTATCCTCACCACCTCTTTGTGTAGGAGCTTGCCATTGTCTGCCTCTAAACGATCCTTGAGATTGCCCTCTGCCCCTCGGGCACCTGTATCTACCTCTTTGGGGTCTGTCCGTGGCTGGAAAGGACCAATTTTTGGAAGGCCAATTTCTACTGAAACGTGGAGGTTGTACCTGTAGGAAATCTCTCACTGTTTGCATTGATTTAGCCTTTTCCTCCATTTTCTTTAATACTTCCTCAGCTTTAACACCAAATAATACATCTTTTTGCAGAGGGGCATCTAGTAATTTAGCTTTGACATGATCTGGTAAGGTTTGCTCTTTGAGCCAGGCATGTCTACGTATGACTGATCCTGTAACAGCAGCTCTACATGAGGCCTCTAAAGCATCAAAACCACATTGCAAGGTATGTTTACCCACTTGTTCTGCACTATGCATCAAATCCTGCAACTCCTTCAAGTCTGGTTGTTCAGGTTGTGACATTTTGCTTCTCAACTGTGATAACAGAAACTGTTGGTACTTTAACATATGGAACTGGCAGTTTAATGCCCTCATGGTTAAGGTGGCCGAGGTGTATACCTTTTCCCCCACCTTTCTAAAGCTCTGGAATCTCTTTCTGAAGGTAATGGATTTTTAGCAGTGGAGGCCTTAATTCCCTTGGGGCCCTGTGAGATAGTTTCTGGGTCAGCTGCATGGCTTTTGTATAGGAATTGGTGTGAGTCAGGAACCCGGTAATACCTGTCAGGCTTGACTGGGGCTGGAGGTAGAGAGTCTGGGTTAAGGCAGGCCTCCGAATACACATCATCTAGAATGTCTAAGACAGGAGGTATAGCCAGAGGCCTGTGCTGAGGGAGCAAGAGAAAGTCCCTAAGCCTTTTCTTGGAGTCTGAGTACTCTTGGCCTTCCCAGTGGAAGTGTTCCCTCAAGGTATGCAAGGTTTCCCCAAAAGAGTAATCCTCAGGGGGGGGAGACAGAGGGAATGGACTCCTCTGCATCAGAATCCTCAAAAGGGGAGTATGCATGTTCCTGGTCATCAGAATGCTCTGAAATAATGGAGGCCTGGTCCGAGGAGGGGGATTCTTCCTCCACTCTGGGCCTTTTGTCTGGGGGGGGGGGGTTGAGAACCCCTGATAAGAGTAATCAAATCCTCAGCCATTTTGAGCATCTGCTTTTTAGGCATGGGGCCTTGGGAAGGGCCCTGTGGAGCTTGTCTCTTAGTATGCATGGCTGCTTTAGACTTAGTGAAAGCCTTGATGGAAAAAGAAGAGGAAGGCCTGAAGACACCTTGAGAGGTGGCAGACCTGTCTAAACTCTGAGTTTCACCGCCAAGAGTGGCTTCGGTATCGGTAGTCGGGGTGTGGGCTGAAGAGCCTGCGACCTCGGGTACAGTAGACACCGCCAATGAAGTGTCGTCGGTAGTCAGGGGCTGCGTAGGCACCTCACTGAGAACCGGACCAGCTGTAGTCGGCTTTGGCGTGGTGTCGGTAGAAGCCGCGGACCTTGTATGTCGGTCCTTATTTTTGCGTCTTTTACTCAAAACTGGAGTCGGAGCATCCGACGACATAATGTAGTTACATTTTTTGCCAAAATAGTGTTGGGCGAACTCCGCCCGACACTTAATGGTGCGTCTGTTGAATGTAGCACAAAAACGACAGGCCGAGACGTCGTGGTCTGGGCCTAAGCAAGGAATGCAGAGGGAATGAAAATCCTTATGCGGTATTTGCTTCCCACATGAAATGCAATTATTAACTTTGTCTGACATCGGTCTGAGGCAAGAAAAGTTTCAACAGGGTACTTAGCTTTCAAGAAGACTTCGGTTGCAAAATATTCGTAATCTCAGGAGCTGGCCGACCGGCACTTGCGAACTGCTTCTGCTTCGGGCACAGCGCGGCAAGAAAGACTGAAGAAAATGGCGTCGGCTGGTTCTTTTATACCCTTGTCGCACTGACGTCAGGGAAGAAGCGACGACAACCGACGCCGGACCTAGACTTTGGAATTCGGCCGACCGAGGACCCGCCTGACGGCAGGAAAACCCATCTGTTATGACTGCAGCTGTATGCACGATGAACATCCTGGAGATGTAGGCATCTTTGATGAATATAGATACTCCCCCTCCTTTTGTACTTCGGTCCGAGTTTTGGGGCCGAAAAGCATGATATGAGGTATTACCTGGTAGTGCTGGGGTGCTCTCAGGAGCCTTGAACCAGGTTTCTGTTACTGCACAGACATCGATTTTCTCCATACTGAGGAGAGCCTCGAGTGCGTGCATCTTGAGGTTTAGACTTCTGGCATTGAGTAGCACTACCTTTAGTTTTTTTATCCTTGGGTTGTCTATGGAGGTGGGTTTGTCCTTCAGACATTCTTATCATTTGCTTTTTAGGCATATGGGCCTGACCATGCGGTTTGAACATTGGTTTTCTAGGCGTGGGCCGAGTTTTAGGCCTTTAAGAAGAAGATAGCGTTGGTTTGAAATGTAAGTCTATAGGCTTGAATACACCCTCAGAAGCCGGTGCCTGCACAGCGGCTCCAGACCCATCCAAGGTAGAGACATCCACAGTTTCCACAGCCAAAGAAGCATCTCGTGGCATACCGGACTCCGAATAGGTCTCAGGAGAGGCCTGCGAATCTGAAGTAGCGGGTATCACGGACTGAGAAAGCACCTGAGTACCAGAGAACTGGTGACTAGCTTAGTGGAAGCGTCATTGGCAGTTTTGGACCTATGCTGTCTGTCTCTGTCTTTATCTTTACGTTTTTTCGGAATATTGGAAGTCGGTTGGCTTACCGACAACATTTCTGGATAGTTCAACAGAGACCCAAAATAATTTGCTGCAAAAACAGACCGACGAATAGTTCAGGGGTTGAATAAAACACAAAACCGACAGCGAGGGACATCGTGGTCTGAGCCTAAGCAAGGAATGCAGTACGAATGGAAATCTTTATGAGGTATTTGCTTTCCACAGGTAAGACAATTGTTAACTTTTATTGACATCGGTTTAACAGCAAGAAAAAGGATCCCCAATGGGGTACGTCACTTTTTTGAAGACTTCTGAAACTCGCAAACGAATATTTCAGGAGTCGGCTGACCGGCACTTGCGAACTGCTTCTGCTTTGGGCACCGTGCGGCAAGAAAGACTGATGTAATGGCATCGGCTGCATGTTTTATACCCCTGACGACCTGACATCATGGAAGAGGAGACAGCATCCGACACAGGGATCCAAGACTCTGGTATTCAGGCCGGCTGAGGGCTACCTGCAGGCAGATAACCCAAATGTAATGACTGCAACAGTGAAACATGAAGAACATCATGCTGTTTAACTAGTTTGCTTAGAAATGCTGAGAATAACTGGGGACCCATTCCTGTAACTGGCGACTAGTTTGATTTATTCAGCATTAGGTGTTCTGCCACCTGCTAAAATATAAATTTACACATTTTGTTTACAGTGTGATATGCTGTTAGAAACTCCAGAGATAACGGTACTGCATACTCCACATTTGTTAACAGACCTGTGATATGTGGTGAGAAACTCCAGAGATAACTTGTACTGCATAATCCACGTTTGGTAACAGGCCTGTGATATGCTGTGAGAAACTCCAGAGATAACGGTACTACTTCATGTTTGGTAACAGGCCTGTGATATGCTGTGAGAAACTCCAGAGATAACTTGTACTGCATAATCCACGTTTGGTAACAGGCCTGTGATATGCTGTGAGAAACTCCAGAGATAACGGTACTACGTACTTCATGTTTGGTAACAGGCCTGTGATATGCTGTGAGAAACTCCAGAGATAACTTCTACTGCATAATCCACGTTTGGTAACAGGCCTGTGATATGCTGTGAAAAACTCCAGAGATAACGGTACTACGTACTTCATGTTTGGTAACAGGCCTGTGATATGCTGTGAGAAACTCCAGAGATAACTGGTACTACATACTCCACGTCTGGTAACAGGCCTGTGATATGCTGTGAGAAACTCCAGAGATAATTCGTACTGCATACTCCACGTGTGGTAACAGACCACTTTTACTGGGGATTTTCCTGTCAGAAAGGAAAGCAGGTTAGATATTACACACGCATTCAATACTGAAATACTTTATCCACTATTTTCAGTGTGATTTGAATAAATGATCTCTTTTTTCACACTTCTTTGAATATGCAGTTTTGTTTTCATGAGGGAGTGATTCAGAGGTCTTGGTTCTGCAGCTATTACTCCAGGCTTGTTCTTTAATACCCATTATGCACTGCTTCTTTTACGCAAGGAAGATTGATGAATGAATCTTTTCTAACTCTTCTGAGGGATGTGTGTTTATTAATAACAATTAAAAAGATATTGTTTAACAGCTGGACTGCATCATCCAGGCTTGACAGTTATAAAGGATGACCAGTCAAAATGCCTTAGCAAGTGCTCAGAGGCCTGCAATGAAAAAAGCTTGGTCTTGTGCCTCCAGATAGTTCTGAGATGTCTCATTACAAGCATATCTTTTCATAATGAAAAGAAGAAAAAAAAAAGACAAGACAGTGATGTCTCAATGAACCAGGCATGCCTCTAGCTGCCAGCATAATGTTGGGAGATCTTAGTATTCAGTATTGCATCTTCCTTTTATCCACCCTTCTGGGAAGGATATTATCTGATACAGAGCTCAGAGATTTCTGGAGCGGGTTGCAGTTTGCCTACCTCATCTTCAGCTTGTCAAATATTGTTCACTAACTGCTAGTATTAGCTATATGTTAATGTTTGCTGTCACCTACTTAAGTGTAAGTACCCAAGGATGCAGTCTACATAGAGGTACAGTATAGTTATACATTTTTATTTACCGATGAACTAATGGCAATAAAAGATTTCTACCACAGGCTTGGTTATGCTGATTTTCAAAATGGCTAAATTTAACATAGCTTCTCACAAAGACAGCTACACCACCCGATCTTCTGCTGGTCCTGTCTTTCCTGAAGAATGCAGAACCAAGGCACGTGTACTGCAGTGTCAGAAATGAAAGGGTGTAAACCATCTGCTACTATGACGATGACTTGGCTACCCATTTTTTCCCAGCTTGGAATTTGTCTTATTTCTGAGGCTTCTGGCATTCCAATGGATAACTTTATGCATCACGAATTTGCTTTTCTGTAGAGGTCAGTAGAAGAGGGTAGCAGATAATTGCCAGGGTCTGGGTGTTCATCACTTTCCCTTCATAATTAATAGTGCTGTAGAAGACACTTCCTTTAAAGAACAGCATGTACGATATTCTTCCAAGTCAGTTGAGAAAGCAGTTCTTACTTTTCTCATATAATTCAGTACAGCACTGGTGAGGCTTGCTTGTCTCTATTTAGATAACAAACATATACCACAGACTTCCCTGTTAGCCAAACAGATATTTCCGCTAGCATTGAAAAGACTGACCATTACCATATGTGAAAAATGTTTTAAGTACTGCTAAACATTCACATACAGAAAATGACCAGTACTTCCAACAACAGTCATCTTATGTCACAAAACACAGAAATACTGTACCCGAGGTCAGTGCAGTGGCACAGAAGAAGGCCACTCACCTGCGATGTGAGGTGACTCGGGCTTATACAGTGGCCCAGGTATCAATAGAAAGGTAAATGTCACTTGAGTCATCCTTTGTAGAAATATGTGATGACTACACAGGACAGTTGAATCCCCTCCCCAACAAGCACACTACATTGACAAGGTAAATACCAATCATTACAGAATATAATTTAAGATGAAGTCTCACGTACTAACTGAGTAATCAACCTTGTGGATAAGAAGACTTAGTAACTTAAGTTGTTGAATGCAAAGCATTGTTTGGATTATCCTTACTGGTTGGAATGTGAGTTACTAGTGAGAAATTAAATGCATGAAAAAGGTTAATACAAACTTCAGAAAAAAAAATGCATCATACCTCTCAACTGCCAGATAAGAGAAATCAGGAACAAAGGGCCAACAATCAGTGGCAACTGGCACTTAATTAGCATAACCAATGCATTTTCAAATGTGCACATTAATACATACAATCTAAATTACACAGAAAGGGCATCACTTACACAGATTCTTTACTAAAAGTTACACATACACTATTCATGGAGATATATGCACATAGCACTGAATGAACACCAACACAGAAATATATGCATACAATATTGAAATGTTCATAATTTAAGACATTTTCAAAATTCAGGTATTACATACTAGGATTATTTTCAACACAGGGAAATTTAAATTCACTCTGTAGACCGCTGCAGTTCTCCAGTTTTATATCAAAACTATTTATATATAAATATTTGCAAACACAAATGCACACAATAACAACATGGAATCAATGCATTTAGCAGTACACATCTTAAAGGTTATAAAGATCAGCACTCTTACAGGGAAAATTCTTACCCTTCATATCTTCAGGGTAAGAATGCATCAGATTATAAAGCAAGTAGTTGCCAGATCTGATCTTGGCAAGCACCATCAAAATCAAATTCTGCAACTGACACTGTGGCATGTCCTTACTAAATCAGTTGTTGTCCTTCTTGCGGCATCCAGCATGTCAATGGGATGTTGTACACAGTAGGAAGTGATGCCCTCATTTACCTTTGCTTGTAAAGAATGTTATGCTTTGATGCTGAGGAACTGTCTCGCTTCAGTTGTTACTCAGCAAACCATGTTAAAATTATGTTCTGGTTCACTTTTGAAACTGTGGCAATCATAGGACAGTTAACAGTTTCCAAACAGAAAGGGAGGTCCTGTACTGCAGGGCTACCAAGCACTATGGACCAGTACTTCAGGAAAAAGGACTCTGTGCCTGACCTGTATGGCCACTCAGTCATCTGATACATGGATCACTCATCCATCAGATTGCAGCACTCCACACTTAAGATATAAAAAAAAAATACACGTGCCAAAATCTACAAAAACACTTAAAGAAAGCTGCAGCTTCTTAACAGGATATAGTAAACTGCCTGCAGCAGACATTTGCTGGTAGTAAAATGCTTTTTTCATGTTGAGTAGAAATGTCACAAAATTGTCTGGCCTTCTGGGAAAAATTCTGCTCAATTTTTGTACCTCTGTCACCCATATTCATGTCTATGTATGCTAGAGCATCAGGACGAACACCGATTTCAGTGTCTTGCAGCATGTTTTCTTCAATTTTGAGAAATGTATTAACGGCAGAAACATTGTCCAGACCATGGCAACAGGTAGTACAAACTGTTTCTGTTGGTACTCTGCACTGCTGAAAAATTGACAGGAAATGTCAGATATCAACTACTCCACAGACAAGGCCATTGCCTTTACACCCGCTTTAATACATAAATCAGCAGTGTGACAAAGACAGTTCATTTAGCCTGGATAACGGATACAGCACTGTCAGATGGGTAAACCACTACATTGCTTTAGTAGAATGTTGAACTTCCTCAGAGTCTCAATGATACAATCAAAAATGGCTTGGTCAGTTCCACTGATACAAAGATGCATGTCAAGGAAACAAAAGTACAGTTGTGTACACTTACCATAAATGTAGATGTTCAAGTGTACTCACTGTTGCAGTTATCACACACGGATTATCTGCCTGCTGGTAGCCCTCAGTCGGCCTGAATACCAGAGACTTAGTATTTCTGCGTCAGATGCTGTTGCTCCAGGACTGATGTCAGGTGGTCAGGGGTATAAAAACATGCAGCCAACGCGATTACATCAGTTTTTCTTGCCCCAAATGTCAGGAGCCCCCCATATAGAGAGCTAAGTTATGGTGGGGAAAAGACCACCAGTAAAAAGTAAATACCAATAACAAATCCCCTGAAAGGGGTGAGTAATAGCCATAGAGAGGAGAGAGAGAGACAAACCAGGGGGCTGGAGGGAGGGAAAC
Source organism: Protopterus annectens (assembly GCF_019279795.1). NCBI lineage: Eukaryota > Metazoa > Chordata > Ceratodontiformes > Protopteridae > Protopterus > Protopterus annectens. Next base: position 1,180,154,798 of record NC_056745.1, read on the forward strand.
CAGGACTGCAACAGTGAATACACTCGAACATCTACATTTATGTTAAGTGTACACAACTGTACTATGTTCTTCATGTTTCACTGTTGCAGTCATCACACTTGGGTGGATTATCAAAGCTGAAGAAGGGTGGAGGCAGTCAAGAAGAGTTTGGGCTGGCTAGTATGCCTTGCAGTACTGCTGTTGCAAAACCTGCCCTGGATTTGGAAAGGAAAGGCAGGTGGTAATGCTTGGTGAAGGTGTGTATAGAACTCCAGGTAGCAGCTTCCAGGATGTCCCTGGTAGGGACTCCCCTGAGAAATGCTGTAGAGGTAGACGTTGCCCTAGTGGAATGTGTTCTGACCCCCTGAGGGGTTGGTTTCCCATGGTGCTTGTAGCAGAAAAGTGTGCTATCCATTTGGAAATTGTTTGTTTTGAAATGGCCTTGCCCCCTCTGCCCCTCTTGCAAAGCTGACTAGCAACTGGTTAGATTTTCTGAAGGGCTTAGTCCTATCAAAGTAGAATCTAAGCTGTCTGTGCACATCCAAGGACTGCAGGATCCTTTACCCTTTATTTTGGGGATTAAGGAAGAAAGTAGGCAAAATGGATGGATTGGTTGAGAGCCACTCTGGATACCACTTTAGGCATAAAGGAAGGGTTCGTCCTGAGGGAAACCCTGTCAGCATGGAAAATAATGAAGGGTTCCACAGCCATGAGTGCTTGTAGGGAAACCCTGTCAGCATGGAAAATAATGAAGGGTTCCACAGCCATGAGTGCTTGTAGCTCATACACTCTTCTAGCTGAAGTGATAGCCAGAAGCAGGGCTGTTTTCCAAGAGAGGAATTTTAACTCTATTGATGCTGCAGGTTCAAAGGGGGGAAGCGTGAGCTTTTCCAGTACAAAGTTAAAGTCCCAAAGCAGGGGTGGGTGCTCTCTTTGGCGGCCTTAAGTTGTTTGCATCTCTCAGGAATGTTTGATAAGAGGGTGTGAGAAGAGAGGTGGCTCAGTGCTGAAATGAGCCGAAATGGCTGAGGCATGTATCTTAAGGGAGGATAAGGACAGACCTTTGTGGAGTAAATCTGCTAAGTAATCCAGGATTAGAGGCAGACAGGGCATTGCTGTGTCCTCTCCTTTAGACTGATCCAGGAGCAGAACCTTTTCTACTTATCAGCATAGGATTTTCTTGTACTGGGTTTTCTGGCCTCGAGAATGATGTCCAGCACCTGCTTGCTTAGGGTTGCAGGGGGAGAATTCAAGGAATAAGCCAGGCTGCAAGATTTAGGGTCTGTAATTGTGGATGCAAAATCTGTCCCTCCTGCTGAGAGAACAGGGTTGGGTTCTGGTGTAGGTGCCAGGGTGGCACCGGTGACAGGCTGTGCAGGAGTGGGTACCAGTGCAGGCGTGGCCAGTCTGGGGCAATCAGAATTGTCCTTGGTTTGTCCTGTCTTATCTTGAATAATACTCTTGAGAGATGGGGCAGAGGGGGAAAGGCACAGATTGAGAGATTGACCCACTGAAAAGATAGGGCATCCACTTTCCAGGCCCTACTGTGAGGATTCCTAGTGCAGAATTTGCTGAGCTGATGGTTGAAGGGGGAGGCAAAGAGATCCACCTCTGAGGTCCCCCATTTCTGAATCAGAAGGTTGAAGGTGCTGGGCTCCAATTGCCACTCATGTGGGTCTAGCAGACTTCTGCTTAGGTCGTCCGCCAGTGAGTTTTGTTTGCCTGGCAGGAATTGAGCTTGCAGATGGACTTGCATGTCCAAGGCCGTGTTTCACAGGGCCATAGCTAACCTGCAGAGTGGGTATGAGTGGGTCCCCCCCTGCTTGTTGATGTACCACATAACTGTGGTACTGTCTGTTTTTATTAGCAGTTGTCCTGGAAGCAGTAGTTGCCATCCATGTGTGCTCCCCCAGGCATAGTCTGATGAGTCTGTGGTTCGGGTCTGGGCGGCATCGGGTTGAGTAAAGGGCTGTCCCTTGTTGTGGTTGCATGCTTTTGGCCACCAAAGGAACTCTGTCCTTATGGTATGATAGGAATGACTGTTTCCAAGAACTGAGAATGCCAGCACCAAAGACTTTTTAAGTACCATTGAAGTTTCCTCATATGCAGTCTTGCATATGGAATTAGCAGTATACATGAGGCCATAAACCCTACGGCTTGCAGTATTTTTCTTGCAGATAGCTGGGTTCTGGTGGCTATTTGTTTGAAGTAAGCTGTCAGACAGAGTTGCTTTTCTGAAGTGAGGAATGCCATCTGTGATGCTGTTTCCAAGCTTGCTCCCAGGATTACAATCTTTTGACTGGGTACCAGTTTTGATTTCTTTTCGTTGATGGTGTACCCGAGGGAAGTGAAAAGGTTTTTCACAAATGTCAGGTGCTGCAACAGCAATTCCTGACTGTCCCCCTGAATCAGGCAGTCGTCCAAGTAGGGTAAATTTGGATATTTCTCTGCCTTCAGTATGCAATGGCTGGAGCCAGGCATTTTGTGAATACTCTGGGTGCAGTAGATAAGCCAAAGGGAAGTGCAGAAAACTGATAATGAATAGATCCTGCCCTGAAATGTAGATACTTCCTGCATGACTCCCTTATGGGGATATGCAGATAGGCTTCTTTTAAGTCTAGGGTGACTAACCAGGTATCCTTGGCTAGCATAGGAAGAAGCTGTTGCAGTATAAGCATTTTGAATTTTGGTGCTACCAGGAAGGTGTTGAGAATAGAAAGACCCAGGATTGGGTACCAAGAGCCCTCTTTCCTGGCTACCAGGAAGAGTCTGGAGTAGAATCCTTGACCCTTCTGTTCTACTGGAACTGGCTAATAGCTCTGATATTGATCAGGGAAAGTAATTGGCTTTGAGCTTCTGCCCACTGCTTTGGAGGAAGGTCTGGAAACCCGCTTGGGGTTGGCAGTGAGTGGAAATAAAATTTGTACCCCTGGGATACAATGTTGAGGACGGTTTACCTTTAAAACCTCGAATCACACTTGTGCGAGTGGTCATATCCTCGCATTGTAAAAACGAAACTGGAAAAAGTGACAGTTTCTAATGTTCGAAAAGCAGCAAAACGAACAGCCGATTTGCTGTTTTTCGAACATGAATGTCGACAACAAAAGTATATGCCATGTAATGCAGGGGGGCAAGCCCCTCTGCGCCCCCCACACCCCCTTCTTTATTATTTTAACTCCGAGATCGCACTACAGCAGGGAATGGAACCATTTCCAACTCCCCACTATAGTGCGCTCTGCCCCTAAATGTCGAATGTGCAATGAGCGACTCTCACTGTGCATTCACTCATTGCACATTCGAACCTTCTTCCGTTCGAAGTTTTCAGAACTTGAAAACTGTCTTTCGAACATTTGACGGTCACCCGTGAGTGGAGTAAAGAAGTCATTGTGAGTTTTTTCCGTAAGGAGGTGGTTTACCACTCCCTGTTTTAGGGGTGGGGGCACTCCATTGCTTAGATCTTTGCATACCCTGAGACTGTAGTCTGGGTGGATCTGTTACCCCTGGGTCTGGTTTGAGAAGGCCTGGAGGAGGCTGGAAAGGACCAGTGTTTAGAGGGGCAATGCTTACTGAACTTAGGGGGGTTGCACTTGTAAGAATTCTTTAACAGTCTGCAGAGACTTGGCTTTTTCTTCCATCTTTTTGAGAACTTCTTCTGCTTTGGTGCCAAACTGTCCTTGTTTAGAGGAGCATCTATTAACTTAGATTTGACATGGTCTGGCAAGGTCTGGCTCTTTGAGCCAAGCATGTCTTCTCAGTACAGAGCCAGTGACTGCTGCCCGGCAAGATGCTTCTAGGGCGTCAAAGCCACACTGCAAAGTATGCTTGCTGACCTGGCTTGCAGTGTGCATAAGCTCCTGCAAATCTTTATTTTCTGCACAGTCTGTAAAGGTTGCCACTTTTTGTTTAATAAGTTCCATAACATGTTGCTGGTACTTCAGCAAGTGAAACTGACAAGTCAATGCCCTAATTGCCAGAGTTGCAGAAGTATATACCTTTTTCTGTCCAAGGCTCTGGAATCTCTGTCCGAAGGGGTGGGATTCTTGGCTGTAGTTGCCTTGATACCTTTAGGCCCCTGGGAAATTATCTCTGGGTCAGCAGTAGGATACTTGAAAAGAAATTTGTGAGTGTCAGGTACTCTGTAGTATCTGTCTGGTTTCCTAGGGGTAAAGTGTCAGGAGTAAGACCGAATTCCATAAAAACATCATCAACAGCATCCAGGACAGGGGTAATTGCTAAAGGCCTGTGCTGAGGCAACTCTAGGAATTCTTTGAGTCTCTTTTTGGACTGAGGATAGTCTTGGTATTCCCAGTGGAAATTCTCTCTTAAGGTATGCAATGTTTCACCAGAAGAAAAATCCTCTGGAGGGGAGGCAGAGGGAATGGATTCTTTTGCATCTGAATACTCATAAGCAGATAAGGGCATGTCCTCATAATCAGAAACCTCAGAGCCATCGGACTCCTGGTCTGTAGAAGCTGTAGGGGACTGGTCTCTTTTTCTCTTTGCAGGGGAAGGCTGACTTCCCCTAATCAGCATAATAAAGTCTTCAGCCATTCTGAGAATTTGTTTTTGTGGCATGGGAGCAGGTGAATGTGCTTTTGTCATCGGTTTTCTAGGCATAGTGCGTACTCTGGGCCTAAGAAACTCGGTAGTTTTAGATAAAAAAGTCGTTGGTTTGAGTCGAACATCGGTTGAGAGAAAAACTGCCTCAAAAGCCAGTGCCTGCACAGCGGCTCCAGACCCATCCAAGGTAGAGACATCCACAGGTTCCATAGTCGAAGAAGAGTCTCGCAGCATACCGGACTCCGAATGGGTCTCAGTAGACGCCTGTGAATCCACTGAGGTGGGCATCAGGGGCTGCAAAAGCACCTCACTGAGTACTGGTGGACTGGTGACTAGCTTAATGGAAGCATCGTCGGCAGCTTTGGACCTATGCGGTCTGTCTTTAGCCTCGTGTTTTTTCAAATTATCGGTAGTCGGATGGCTTACCGAAGCCATTTCGGAATACAGAGATTGAGAGCAGAAGAATTTAGCGATAAAGAGAGCTCAATAACAAATGGTTCGGGCGTTAAACAAGGCACAAAACCGACAGCGAGGTACATCGTGGTCTGGGCCTAAACAGGTGACGCAGTAAGAATGAAAATCTCTGTGAGGTATTTGCTTTCCACAGGCAAGACAATTGTTAACTTTTTTTGACATCAGTTAGAGCAAGAAAAAAGGGTCCCCAATGGGGTACTTAGCTTTAGAAGACTACAGGATTATTAAATTCGTAAACGAAAATTCAGGTAGTGGCTGACCGGCACTTGAAAACTGCTTCTGCTTCGGGCTCCTCAGCAAGAAAGACTGATGTGATGGCATCGGCTGTCTGTTTTTATACCCCTGACCACCTGACATCAGTCCTGGAGTGACAGCATCCAACGCAGAAATACTAAGTCTCTGGTATTCAGGCCGACTAAGGGCTACCTGCAGGCAGATAACACAAGTGTGATGACTGCAACAGTGAAACATGAAGAACATCTACATTCTCCCAGGACCTTGTTCAAAAAGGCAAAGTAAAACACGTAATTTTTCATCCCCATCTCTGTACTCTGATCAAGGTATAAGTAGTAGGGTAGTTTCCAACACATTTCTGTCACATCCTGTTGATATTTTCGTCCCATTACATCCGTTACTATTTATGCAGCCTTGACTGGTCCACAGGTCATTATCTGGACCACCTCTGGATCCATGCAGCTGACACGGTGGCATTCTGCTTGTTATATGCCTGTGTCACACTGATGACTTATGCATCTCTTCATGAACTTCAAGAAGAGATCCCCAGAAGTAAACAACAAGTTGTATTCAGCAAAACAAGTAGTTTGAAAAAAGTTACATCAGCTTGCAATAATTTCAAGTGGGCTTACTGTGTAGCAAACCTGTCACCTTCCTTGTAGTCACGTAGGCGGTACTCGGCCTGTGCTTTTCAGTGTCTGTGTGTCACTGCAGATCATTTCGCCCCTAGTGTCCAACACTGACACTGATATTGCAAAAGGCATATATATCCTAGGGCATGCTTGCATTCCATTACCCATTCGTATATAGTACTTCAGCACCTTTGGAAATAAGTCATTTGCTCCTTTTCTGTGGAGGAAAGAGAAGGTAATCAGAAAATTATATTCATGGGAATTTCTAAGTGTGCAATGAGGTAATGGCTTTACAATCAAGTTCAAATTGAAGACAGAATGTAACAAGAAATATTTGTTTTCCTGATCACATTTTTTGTGCTTGCATCACTGATTTGTTGTAAAAGGAAAACTGGTTCATAGGTAAACACTAGGCTACAAGTCAGCAGACTATTACAAGCCTAGCCTATAATTGGAGGTGGGACTCGAGCCCTTGTACTTTGCATACTTGAGGTTAAGGCTTTAACTATTATGCCAACCCCCCTCTAGCCTTTTCATCTAAAATTTAAGTTTTCAAGTACCGCAAATGTGGGAAACTACAAGCTGAACATCTGCCACTGCATTCTCTGCATAGGAACATTCAGATCACTTTGATGATGCCTTTTGGTGGTCAAACAGAAAGCAGCAAAGCTTTCTACCAATAGTTGGAAACCCTGTGTCCCCTCTACCCCCCTCCCCCAAACATGGGAAAGAGCAGGGGACTATAATTTGTTAAACACTTTTCTGCCAAACTGTTAGTTTAACTAACACTTTGGCAAATAACTATCCCTTACAACTGCATACCAACTTTACAATGAAACAATTAAGGTGTACTTCACTAATAATGTTAATACACCCTAATGGAAAGAGTATTTTAAAAAGTATGCAAATATGCATCCAGTCCCCAGCTTCTGGTATTCTCGGGATTTAAAAAACTTAAATTTTAGATGAAAGGCTGACAAAACAGTTTCCTTTTACAACAGATTAGTGACTGCAAACACAAAGATGTGATCTGGAAAATTATAATTGCTTCCGTTACATTCTTTCATCGCTTTAAACTTGATTTTTAAAGCATAATGAATTTTCTAGGATTGTAGACAATCATGCTAATGATCACTGCAATTATACTGTAGATGTTAATTACACAATAAATCATTACCCTTCTGAGTCGGTCCAGTAGGAGGCTGAAAGAAAGCTTCTGTTGCACCCCTTTCTCCCTCTGTGACTCTGCATTATAGTGCTGTTTTTGCTTCTGAAGAACATAAATGTAACAGTTCAGAAACAATGACAAGGAATCAAAGACAGAAACCTGAACAAATTGATTAGCATATGATGTCATTCTGTGCAATTATTAATTCCTCTTTGTCCATTATTTGAAAGCAAATTTCGTACTCAAATGAGATGCTTGTAGTTAGATACACCAGACATCGAATCCGTATGCAGTTGAAACAAGGTACTGAATCCATAAAACCTCAAAGAAAGTCAGTCCTGGCGTGTGGAATATACTTCAACCACAACCCCAACCTTTAAGAACATGCAACCGACACAGACATAAAACACGTACAACTGAAAGACTGCATAATATATACATGGCAATGCAGAGTAAGGAACAATCAAAAGGAGTAAAAACATTTTTGATAGCATAAGCGCACATTAAACAAACTAATTATATTTGCCATATATACAAGTTTAAATACATGTTTATGACTTGATCAATTTATTACACAACAATCGTACATACGCATAAAGAAGGGTGTTACTGAAAATGTTTCAGAACATAAGCACTTACAAGCTCTTACGTCAACATATTACGAAAGTAACATAATAATACAACATGAGACAATATTATTGCATAGTTCACTGACAACAGAGATGTGGATTCGTTATTAAATAACCAGCCTCCTTACACCACATAATTTCTTATTCTCCAAGATCTTACTGAGTATCTTACATAAACGCAGATAGACAGGGAACATGCCAAGATGTACTCTATAGCTTTTCCCCCATTTTTTTTCATGTAATGATGGCCTAAACAAAAATCAAGAGTAAAGACATCCATTCAGTTGTAGTTTTTCTTTCAAAGAAAAAAAGTCACCAAGGCTTAATGTTCAAAGCAGACAAAATAATAGTTTACAATACACTGAAAAAAAAAGATGCTTGCGAGAATACATAAAATCATATCTGTGAATAGTGGGCGACTCCCCACCCCCCAAAAACGATAGTCACATTCTGTGTAGCCACCTCATGTTAGACTGGGATGAAAGTGAAACAACAAATGGGCAGGGCCATACATTCAAGCTGCTGCTGCTGTCATACATCTATGTAGCATACCTTCCCATCCCTATCCTTCCCAAAAAATACCCACTATCTGTGTACCCATCCGATGTTAGACTGGAACAAAAATGAAAGAACAAATGGCTAGGCTACGGTAATATTTCAACTTTTGCTTTCAGATGTACATACACACCATGCACCCTTACCCCTACCCAGTAAAAAAGTAGTCATTTGCATAAACAGCTGATGTTTGATTGCATCACAGTAATGTATTCTAACTTGCTACTCCTACATTGTACAATGCCTCTAGACAAGCTGGAGTGTTCTTTACTGTACACATGGGGGGTATGTTGTAACAGGGATTATGGTCGCAATGTTCTCCAGACCCCACACAACTTATTGCACAGTGAGGGTTTTACACAACTTGGGGCCCAGGACAGACGTTTTGCAATGGGTCCCTTACTAAGCTTGCTTCAAAATCCCTTTAGACATCTGGGTGCCTGGGGGCCACCAGACCCCACGGGTTATGATGGACTAGACATTAGGTGATGAATTTTATGCCTTATTTTTTCAAATAATTACTTGTTAACTTTTTAAGCTACTAATAGGAAAAGCTATATAGTGCCCTACCCTGCGTACCTACCTACAGACACATCTACGACATGTCTTTGGGATGTTGGTGGAAACAAAGCACCTGCATGAAAGCCACACAAAGACATGCAGACTGCACCCAAACTCCACACAGAAGTAACCATAGCCAAGAACAGTATGACCCAAGCTCTGAAAGATAGTAGTGCTACTTGTGCACCAGTGAACCAATGATGAGTTGCTTTCACACTACCAACCATTTGTGCAAAATGCTGACAATACTGTTCAGGCCAAAAAACAGACACTTCTTGTGCACAATGCTGACAATACTGTCCAAACCAAAAAACACACACTTCCTGTACATAATGCTGACATATTGGATTGTAACGGAAAGTAAGGTTAACGTACGCGTTTATATCACGTTATCGAAAGATGAAAATAGCGAACGCTATTTCATCGGCCCCAAAACATCTAAACATGAAAATATCGAATATTCAGAACAGTGAATTTTTTCCCATGGAAAAATGCGCTGCACCGAAACACATACACACAACACAAGTACATCAAACGAACAGCAACCACACACATGCACTTAATTCCTACATCTAACGTTACACTAAACTAAACATACACTACTATCTACCCACTTACCTTAACACAAACCCTAACCCTAAGGTCCGTCACTATCGCACACACGCCTAACCCGCGCCCTAACCCTAACTCACTTTACCTGGCCCTAACCCTAATGTACAAACAATCGCACACTTACCTGTACCCAACCCGTAACTTTTCACCTTAGTGCTAAAAATAGCGAAGCCACAGAAACGGTCAACCACATTCTTTCCCGAGGAAAGAATTTGCTGTTCTGCAGCTTCGCTATTCTTAGCGTTTGCTGAATAGTGTTCGATATCAGAACATTCGAAGTTTTAATACCTCAATGTTCTGATATAGACCCTCTTACTCTTACATACACTGCTGCAATAACAACCCAGCATCACACACATACATACGTAAGGCATAACAATGATGGTTTTATACAGATTTCACCAAATAAAACACACTGTATGATACTGCAGACTAGTCCTACAAACCCAGATTAATGATCATTTATCTTGACAGCAGGATCACTCATTTTAATCTACACACAGTGCCTAACATATACAGCAATTAAAGGCACTTTACATCTAAGATGACTGTGGTGAAAAAGAAATAATGTCCACAGTAATGCACTTACAAAAAGAACCAGCGAAGCATGCCAACTCCCTTCACAAAAATGCGCACTGGTCCTAGAAAGCCAGATTCATGGCAGTTATGATGAACAAACAACAGCAGGGTCTCTGCTGCTTTTATCCACTGACAGCTTTCATTACCATGCATCTGCAGAAACGTTTACTCTGTACATCTGAGATATTTGTGATGAATATATAAGAATTGCATAATTTCTTTCCATTCTCCATCCACTTAATTTGTAGCGAAGATTTTTGGTTATGTTTCAATCGTCACTCTTCATATTAGGTTTCCCATGTGGCAATGTATATTTTTTGTGCAATGTAAATGAAGTACTGAGTTTCAGAGAAATTACTTAATTAGGCTTTGTGGCACATCACTGCAAAAAATAACATGATTCCAAATTTGCTACAGTCATATGGTCTTCACATATTCTGTAGGAAAAATGCAATGTTGGCTAGTGTATTTCAGGCACTACTGGTCTTTTTTTTTTTTTTGTTACATCCCATAATTACAATTCACACTACTACGGGTATGTCAGCATTATACAATTCGCATAACACGTGTGAGTACTGTATGACTATATGACTAAGGCAAACAACACTGATATTGCAGAACAGAGTACGTTTTAGACAGATCACGTTAAAACGCATAAGCCAAAACAAATGAATTATCTTTTGACCAGTTGTTGTGTCTTTTGGCTTTTCCTGGTTAGGGGTCGCCACAGCAGAACTCCGGTCTGCTAATACTAATAAAAAGGTACAGTTTAATTTTTTTTTACAATTATTCCGTTATTCACACCCTTTACATTCATAGAGTAATACAGCATAATGCACAAAAACACAGAATTACATTTTTCTTTAAAGTTTTAAGAATTTTCATATCTTGGAAACAGTACAACCTAAATATGTAATGTCAGAATACTTTTGTTAGCTAAAGATGATGAGTTTAAAAGATTCCTCTTTAAGTAATTGTGTATTAAAATATGTACAGAAATATGAAAAAATATTGCTTAACTGTATAATTCAACAAAACAACTCTCTCAAAGTAGGCAATGTATAGTATAAATATCAATGACAGTTTTCTTCAACATCATCTAATGCTCCGAGTGATGCTGTGCAACAGTTATTAAATCACTTGGTTTTGGAAATATTAATGTACATATGCAAATACTGCATATTAGCATCGCTACTAACAAACAACTAGCAATACCTCAGATATAGTGCACTATAACAGGACATTGATGATGCACATCTCCCACCATGACATTTCACACCACCCCCTCTTGCATGCATAATACTTTACATAGCAACAAAAACTGAAATAAACAGAAAATACAACTGAGTAAGCATACTTACCAGAACAGTAGATGTTTGAATGGTTACTGCAGCAGTAGCCTTAGCTATATGGGTTATATCCTGCATAGGAAAAGACAGCCAGTTTCCAAAGCTTCAGGGCACTTTACACATGCTCAAAACTGTTAGGCAGCTCAAGCTGAGCTGAATAAAAACACGTTTTAACACAGAGCCATTCAGAGCTTTCATACCAACAGAGAGGGAGGCTGAGCAATACAAGGCCACTGCTAGGAACAACAAAATATAAATGTCCACAGCCTGGCATAAACAACAAGGGGTATGGGATGGAGTGGCTACTGCTGTAGAGATAACTCAAATATCTCCTGTTATGCTAAGCTGATTTACACAACTGTACTATGTTTATCGTACTGTTCAGTGCTGCAGTAGCCTTAGCTATATGGTTAGACTACCATAGCTTACCACATTTGGGAGGTGGAATTGTCCAGGAGCCCACGGAGAATAGTCCTAGCAAAAGACCTAATGAAGGAATCAAGCTTATAGTGTTTTGTAAAAGTATGTATAGAGGACCAAGTATCAGCTTGTAGAACACTTCTAGAATCCTTTTCAAGAAGCCATAGAAGAAGCAAAGGCCTTGACAGAGTAAGCCTTGACCCTACCTGGAATAGTTTTTTGTTTTGTTTTTTTGTGGAGAGTATTAAAAAAAAAAAAAAAAAAGGGTAATAGCCTTAGACAATTATAGTCTGTTTTGACACAGGTTGTCCCTTCTTATCCTCACAAGAAATGAACAACTGATGGGAAAGTCAAGACAGTACCAGAGCTGTCTGTGGACATCCAAGGTACGGTATACATTTCTCCCTCATTTTTAGATTCAAGAAAGAAAACAGGGAAATGGTTTGATTTAAAGTAAACTGGAATACATTGTTAGGCATAAAAGAAGTATTAGTTCTCAAAGAAACCCTGTCTCTGTGGAACATGAGGTAGGGTTGACTCACAGTAAGAGTTTGCAACTCTGATACCCTTCTTGCAGAGGTCAGAGCAATCAGTAATTAACTGTTTTCTATGTTAAGAACTTCAAGTCAGCCAGGACAGCGTGTTCAAATGGAGCTAGTGTTAGGTTCTACAGACTATAACACAAAATTAAGATCCCAAGGAGGGGACACTGGTTTTCCTGGAGGCCTGTTATGTTAAAACCCTTTCAAAATATTTTGACACATGAGAATGCACTGAAACAGGAGGATCAATAGGCAGACATGCTGAAATGGCTGATAAATGTACCTTGATGGAGGAGTAAGAAAGGCTATATGACAGTATCTCACACAAATACTGCAAAAAAATAGAACAACTAGCCCTGAGTGGGTGCTGGTTATGTTGTTGTCACCAACTAGAAAACCTTTTCCATTTATTACTATAGGATTGTTTTAACAGAAGACTTTCTTTCCTTTGTTAGTACCTGCTGCATGTTCTCACTAAAGAGGTGCCTACAGGGAATTAAGACCCTTTCATCCAGGCAATCAATTGAAGTTGACTGGGGTCAGGGTGCATCAAACACCCCTGTTCTTGTGCCAGTAGATACAGTCTGTGAGGTAACTGACCCAGGCCTTTTCCAAAAGAAGGGAGAGAAATAGCTGCCTGGGTCAGAAAGGAGTCACCATACTGATCTTGAGGGATTCCTTCTGAATCCTCAGAAGGACCCTGGCTATGGGTGGAAAAGCATAAAGGAACATTCCTGTCTAAGGAAAAGAAAAGGCATTTGTCTTTCAGGCCTTTTTGTATGTAGTCCTGGAGCAGAATCTTGCCGCTGATTTTTCAGAGAGAGAAAGCAAACAGGTCTACTTGAAGAACACCCCACAGATAGATCAAATCTTGGAAGCCTCCTGATCTAGATTCCATTTTTGAAAGTCTGCCCTTGTCCTGCTCAGTCTGTCTGCTGTACAACTATGCTCTAACGGAATGTAGGAAGCCTACAGAGAGAGACTCTGCTGTGAAGCTATATCCCAAGCTAACAAGGCTAGTTTGCAAAGGGGATATGCCCTGGTTCCCCTTTCCTTGTTGATGTATCACATAACTGTGGTATTGTCTTTCCTTGCTGATGTATCACATAACTGTGGTATTGTCTGTAACAACTTGAAGAGGTCCGGGGGACTAAAGATGATTCAGAGAGTTGATTGCCTTGATCAAAGCAATCATTTATTTTATGGTATGCCTGTGGTGTCTTACATACTTTGCACTTTTATTCCTCCTGAAACTGCTTCTCAAGCAAAGTCCAAAGCATCTGTGGTGACTGATTGCTTTGGAACAAGAAAGAAGAGGAGACATGGATTTAAGGATATTTTGTGGTCTCCATCTTGTAATTTCTCTTCTGACAAACCCCAGCACTGGCACTTGAAAAGACAAAGGACGTTGGTCCTAAGACCAAAGAGACTTCAGATACCATTCTGTCCTCCTCATGTGGAGTTGTCAGCAGTATCACGAGAATCATAGATACCATAAGACCCAAAACCTTGATGTATTCCCTTGCAATGACTGAAGTCTGAGTAGAAAACGTTAAAAACACATCTAGATAAAGATGGATTTTTCCTGTGGAAGAAAAGCTCTTTGAAATGATGTGCCCAGCTGACCCCCCAGGAACACAATCCTGTGCAACTGAGTCAAAAAAGACTTTCACATGTTTTCTTGGATTTTCAGCCTCTGCAAAGATAAGCAAGTCATCTAAATATGGAAAAATGTAGATACCAGGTAGCCTGCAATGAGGTACAACTGGCACTAGACACTTTGTGAAGGCTCTTGATGCAGTGGTTAGTCCAATGGGAAAGGCAATGAACTGATAGCATGATGCAGACACTGAACCTCAAGAAATGTTTGAAGGGATGTGATAAGCATCTTTTAAATCTAGTGTTACCATGAAACTTGAATGAAGTGGCGGAGGTAACAAGTTGTGAAGTGACATCATTTTGAATTTTGGTATCATCACAAACAGGTTTAGAAAAACTATCTAGAACAGGTCTCCCAAGTACTTTCTTTCTTTGGGACTAAAACATCCTTGAACAAAACCCTTTCCTAGCCTGGTTCTATCACTCTCTAGGACAGCATATGATGAAGAACAGGTGGAAATAAGAGTGTCTGGTGGATGAGGAAATACCTCTCTGGAAAGGAGCAATTTTCTCCCACTCTAACCCTGATGAATGATCTTCAGAACCCATTTGTATGAAACTATATGTTGTCAAAGAGAAATGTGGAAATTCAGAATTTCCAGAAGGGAAATATGGCTGCAGGGTTGGGGGGGGGGGTAGACAATTTCCTTTAAATAGTCAATCTGACTTGTTAAACTGTCCTTGGTTTTGAAAGGTTCATGAATTCTTTTTGAATCCCCCTTGCCATTTCTTCTTAAACATTTGTTTACCCGAATTTTGTTGAGACTGTTTATTTTGTTTTTTTTTTTCACAAAATTGATTGAAGGGTTAGAGAATCCCTATGAAAAGTTGGAAGGAGGAGGGCTGAAAAAATCTTAAGAGATTCCCTAAATCAACTTACCCCTTTCATCACACTTTTTTGATCAACTCTGCAGCAGCTGGGCCAAAATCTAAAGCTCTATTCAAGGGACAATTTAAAACTCATTTTAACATCATCTGGGAGGTTCTGAGAACACAGCCGGGCAAACATCCTCAAAAAAGTACCAGTGGTCAACAGCCCTGGAAGAACTATCAACCGATTACACACTACAAACAATACGTAATGATTCCTACAACTGAAGAAACGAAATTATTTAAAGCATATTTTTCCTCACAAGAAGAAACTACAGACAAAATATTCCTCATACTTTCACAATTAGTCAGAACAAACTTTAACATATCAATGAGCCTGCCAATGCAAAAATCTGAAAAATAAAGTTGCAGAAGCATATACTATTTTCACATACTTTTTAATAGCCTTCCCATCCTTATCAGAATGAGTAGGACTGGAGTTAACTAAATTCTTAGCAGCAGTCAGATTAACTAAAACTATAGCTGCTGGGTCAGCTTTAAGACGAGTGTATAAAAACTTACAAGATTTAGGAACTTTATACATCCTATCTGATGTTTTAGGGGCAGCTGTCTATCAGGAAAATTGCTGGCAGTAGCACACACATCCTCGAAAGACGCCAGAACTGGAAGAATGGGCGAAAGTTATGGAAATTCCTTTCCATAACAGCTCATAGTATTTTCTGAGGGACTGAGAAATCTGTGTTCTCCCACTGAAAACACTGGCACAGTCTGGAAATAGTCTCAGAGAAACAGAAAACCCTACAGGAAGAATCAGAAACTGAGCTCACCTCTGATTCCGAATTAGCAATCTGAGGAGAAATCTCTGCATCTGTCCCATCATCTTCCTGTCGAGATTGAGAATCTTGAATCAGGAAAAGAGGTCTCTCTCATACTTTTACTAGAAACTATTTTATTAAACCCTAACACAGACCCAGTAAACCACTCCTGTCTAAGGACATTTAAGGAGGAGTAGATACATGTTTACTTTTCTATTTGTTTTTGACAAGAAAAATGGGGCCAACACTAGTATTTATAGAAAGGATGTTAGTAATGGAAGATATACGCATCACAGTAGTATGCACGCGCCACATGTCTTTAAAGGTGTAGCAAAATCTCAATTTATTAGAGCAAGTAGACTAACTACTGATAATACTACATTTGTTTCACAACTTGATAATGTGGTAGAGGACTTTTTTTCTAGTGGATATGATATGAATTTATTATCCAAGCTTAAATCTGATGTAATGGAAGCTAGGCAGACATCACATACCAACTTTTTTGGAAGATAGGTCAAGCCTCACAGATAGTCAGTGTAATAACACCATTACTCAACATGAAATAAGGTACGTCACAACTTTTAATGGTAGGTCAAGTTCAATTAGACAAATTATTAACAGGAACTGGCCTATTCTGATGGCATTGGATGAACTAAAAACTATACTGGGCACCAAGCCACATTTTACATATAAAAATATGAGGACGATTAAAAGTTTACTCTGTTATAAAGATTTTTATAGACCCTGTTATACACAATTGGCTGCTAAAACTGGTACTTTTCCATGTTTTAACTGTGTTGCCTGTGCTTACATCTTAGGGAATGGTAGTGATATCTTCACTCATCCTGCCAATGGACAAGTATTTAATTTTAAAATTACAGCTACTTGTAACACCACTTTTGTGGTTTATTTGGCTACCTGCATCTCATGCAGTTCATTTTACGTGGGAAAACAATACGTAAGCTTAAGGAACGTGTTATAGACCATAATTCTGAAATTAGGAGAAATTGTGACAATAATGCACTATGTAAACATATTAAAACTTGTGGTGAAACACATACATTTAAGTTTAGAGTGATTGATGCTCTATGTCCAAATGAAAGAGGTGGTGATGTCAACAACCGCCTTGAGCTCAAAGAATTTGAATGGATATTGAGATTAGCTGCTGACACTCATCCTGGTTTAAACAGCACTGTCAGTTTAAAACCTGTGTTAGTTAAGCTACGTAATATTGTAAAGTAAATATTTTATACTGTGTATCTACACATCTTTTAATATATTTATATGTATATGTCTTTAATTTTTAATTTGTTTTCTGTCACATGATTTCATTTGGCTGCTGGTCATGTGATTTTAGACCTGTATTTAAGCTTCTAGAGTTTAGTGTTTGAATGTATTAGTATTGAAGAAGGGTTATGCCCGAAAGCTCTGCTTTTTATTAAACTGGTTTTCTCTGCAAGTTTTCTCTTTTGAGTTCGTGTTTTGCAGCTGGTTTTACTTGTACAGCTGGAAAGAGCACAGAAGTACCTCACCAAGAGGATCACTGGCCTCAAACAGATGCCCTATGCAGCTCGACTGAAGAAACTCCAGCTGTACTCGGTTGCATACAGAGGTGATCTTTGCCTGACATACAAGGCCATGTCCAACCCAGAATTGATGGACATGCTCCACCTAAAGAAAACCTTATCCCCTCGAGCCACACACTTTAGGGATCTAAACCTCACCACGACAATAAATAGGACGTGCTGGTGGGATAGATTCTTGTCCCAGAGAATTCCCATGCACTGGAACAAGATTCCAATCTACATTAGGCAGAGCTCCTCGCTAACACTCTTCAAAAGAAACCTTGACGAGTGGATGGGAAACAAAGTTTACCCCGGGTATCACTTCAGTGCCTCTGCTAGACAGAGGCACAGGGAATTAATCTAAGTGGGTGGCGAAAGCCAACAAATTCTGGCTAGGCTTATTAATGCCTTCAGACAGATAGCCTAGTACCTACCTATGAACCTATACACTTTTGGAATAGCAGCTACCTCAAATAAAACTGAAGAAAAATGTTAGGTACTGAACCGTTAAAATGAGGAAAATATGAACATTTTGCCTTACAATATACAAGCCAAGAGATTGCTTTATAAACCACAGCAGAATTTCACCAAGACTCCCAACTTCTAAAGTTTTAACAATGGCTCACGAAAGGCTTCCTTCTCAGAGTACATCTATGAAGACCCAAGACAACAGCCCAAAATGAAATACTACATGGACAGCAACTAGTAATCTAAGTGCTGTTTAAGATTGAAAAGCCGTACCTGATAGAACACTGCAAACAAATAAATAAAAAGAAGTTACTTTTTCAAGAATAATTTCATTCTTGTGACAGCACTAGAACTCAGTTATACGGCAATGCTGATCTATTTCTTTAAATATATCTGGGGACCGGTACTGCCTACTATTTTTACCTGTGGGCAGAATTATTTCTGCAGGGTATAGCACAGCAGTCAGGATCTGGCAGTGGGATTTCTCTGTTTTCTGGTGCCCTAACAACTGAATGCATAAAGGCACCGGAGAAGTGTTGAGTGCACATAACGAGTGGAAATGCTGCAGTGCACAACGCTGCTATTCATGCTGCCTTTCCTGTACATGTGCAAGGCATTTGTTATCCAAGTACAGCTACTGTGATTAAGACACAGATGTTTAATTTCTACTCATACGTACTGGGCATGACATTTACCGCTCTACTGTTGACATCTTATGTACTTTGATTGTAAGAACAAAGAAAAAACAGAAGCAAAGTGTAGACTGTTGGCTGTCAGAGTGTTCTGTCTGTGCAATGTCTTTGTTGGCAGAAATCTTAGACAAAAGTAGCCAATATTTTGAATGCACTCACCAGGAAATAAGTAGGGTGAGAAACTGTTTTTATACTAGAATTGGCAGTTGGCAGCATTCAGCATTTTATGCTGTATGAAAAACGGTAACTAGTTTCAACCCACTGCACATCACTGACAAAACACTCAGATCCTACACTTGTGTTCTACAAACTGCAATTCAAATTGTAGCTTGCTGCAGATCACCTACCATGTCCCAGGACCCCCATTCCGCGTTTCTGGAAACACTGGGAAACATAAAGGTCCTACCTAACACCCTAATATTGGGTGATTTCAATTACCCAAACATTAACTGGAAAAACTACTCAAGTACTAACCCCCTTGCCCAACATTTTCTAGAATTTATAAACTCAACGCCCTGGTTCAAGTGGTCAACACTCCCACCAGAGGCGACAGCATATTGGACCTGGTCATCACCAACATGGGCAACCATTGTTCCACAATGGAGGTCAACCCCTCACTGGTTAGATCTGACCATAAACAAATCACTTTGGATATCCACATTCTGCCTCCAACACCGGACAAGGAAACCACTGTGAAAAACTTTTCAAAAGCAAACTTCACGTTACTTAAGACCGAGATGGAAAGTTTCAAAGCCCCCATGCTGAAGGATAACGCTGTCCAAGCTGCAAAATCCTTTACTAATGCATTCTACGGGCACCTACAACAATGCCTGGATTGTGCCATCCCAAGCAAAAACAAAACTCACTCCTCCAAGAAAAGGAAACCAGTCTGGTGGACTCCTGCCATAAACAAGCTATACAATAGAAGGAGGAAACTAGTACAGAAAAGAGTAAAATCCCAAGAAGGGTAGACATCCCTGATCAGTATCAGCAAGAAACTACGACCCCTCATAAAATCATCCAAGGTGAGCTTCGAAAGAAAAATTGCCAAGGACACCAAAGATAACCACAAGGCGTTCTTTAGCTATGTCAAGAATCTAAGTGGCAATGTTCAGATCTGCTCGGAGTTGGTGCAGAATGGCACAAAATACACTGAACCGACAGATATCGCCAACATCCTGGCAGACAGGTTCAGCGCAAACTTCACCCCCAAAAGGGTCTATAACCATACCAGGAGAATGTAGAGTCCTTGAAATCACAGGAACTCATGTTAAAACAGCCCTCTCCAAAAACACAGCATCAATGGGACCGGACGGTGTCCCAGGCTGCACCTACATGAGCTCAAAGACAAACTAACCCCTCACCTAAACACACTGTTCAAACTCAGCCTCTCCACAGACTACGTGCCCATAGAGTGGCGAACAGCAATGGTTATTCCACTTCACAAAGGTGAAGACACAACAGACCCCGGGAACTATTGCCTTATAAGCCTGACTAGCTTGGTCTGCAAGGCTATGGAGCGCTTCATCATGGAACTCATTAACAGAGACATAGGGAACCTCCAAACACTGGACCCTACCCAGTTCGGCTTCGTTAAGGGCAGATCATGCCTCCTAAACCTGGTGGACTTCTTTGAGACAGTTACCAAGGCTATAGACGAGGGAAAGGTGGTACACACAGCCTACCTAGACCTCGCAAAGGCCTTCAACACCATTCCCCATTCTGGTATTATAGACAAGCTCACCAGCCTGAACATAAACCCCTACGTCACAAGATGGGTTGCCCACTGGCTCACGGACAGAACCCACATGGTGAGAGTTGCGGGAGATAGGTCAGACTCTAAACCGGTTATAAGTGGCATTCCCCAGGGCTCAGTCCTAGGACCCCCTCCTGTTCGGCATATACTTCTCAGAGGTACATTCAAGCACAGGAGGACTATGGCTGACCAAGTTCGCAGACGACTGAAAACTAGGGGCTATAATTGACTCCCCGGCTGACACAGACATCCTCCAAAAGGTTCTCACTGAGACGGATACCTGGTGTCAAAATCATGGCCTCAAGCTAAATGCCAAAAGGTGCATAGTCATCCCCTTTGGAAAAAAACAAAGTACCCACAGACTACCACATAGGTGGTAGTCCCCTAAATATGGAAGACGTAATACGGGATCTGGGGACCCAAGTAGATACTAATGTCACCTTTGATAATCACATTGCCAAAGTGGTTAGAAAATCCTTCTACGTGGCCCAACTAATCACAAAAGGGTTTGAATCCAGATCAAAAGAGGTCATTGTGCCCCTCTACTCATCACTCATCAGACCCATCACAGAGTACCACGCCCCATTTGGGATGTACCTTACAAGACACCTGCAACAGCTGGAAAGAGAAAACTTGCAGAGAAAACCAGTTTAATAAAAAGCAGAGCTTTCGGGCATAACCCTTCTTCAATACTAATACATTCAAACACTAAACTCTAGAAGCTTAAATACAGGTCTAAAATCACATGACCAGCAGCCAAATGAAATCATGTGACAGAAAACAAATAAAAAATTAAAGACATATACATATAAATATATTAAAAGATGTGTAGATACACAGTATAAAATATTTACTTTACAATATTACGTAGCTTAACTAACACAGGTTTTAAACTGACAGTGCTGTTTAAACCAGGATGAGTGTCAGCAGCTAATCTCAATATCCATTCAAATTCTTTGAGCTCAAGGCGGTTGTTGACATCACCACCTCTTTCATTTGGACATAGAGCATCAATCACTCTAAACTTAAATGTATGTGTTTCACCACAAGTTTTAATATGTTTACATAGTGCATTATTGTCACAATTTCTCCTAATTTCAGAATTATGGTCTATAACACGTTCCTTAAGCTTACGTATTGTTTTCCCACGTAAAATGAACTGCATGAGATGCAGGTAGCAAATAAACCACAAAAGTGGTGTTACAAGTAGCTGTAATTTTAAAATTAAATACTTGTCCATTGGCAGGATGAGTGAAGATATCACTACCATTCCCTAAGATGTAAGCACAGGCAACACAGTTAAAACATGGAAAAGTACCAGTTTTAGCAGCCAATTGTGTATAACAGGGTCTATAAAAATCTTTATAACAGAGTAAACTTTTAATCGTCCTCATATTTTTATATGTAAAATGTGGCTTGGTGCCCAATATAGTTTTTAGTTCATCCAATGCCATCAGAATAGGCCAGTTCCTGTTAATAATTTGTCTAATTGAACTTGACCTACCATTAAAAGTTGTGGCGTACCTTATTTCATGTTGAGTAATGGTGTTATTACACTGACTATCTGTGAGGCTTGACCTATCTTCCAAAAAAGTTGGTATAAGTGATGTCTGCCTAGCTTCCATTACATCAGATTTAAGCTTGGATAATAAATTCATATCATATCCCCTAGAAAAAGTCCTCTACCATATTATCAAGTTGTGAAACAAATGTAGTATTATCAGTAGTTAGTCTACTTGCTCTAATAAATTGAGATTTTGCTACACCTTTAAAGACATGTAGCGTGCATACTACTGTGATGTATATCTTCCATTACTAACATCCTTTCTATAAATACTAGTGTTTAATATGCCATCATTCAATTGCAGTTTGACATCTAAAAAACATATACTGCTGTCAGACACATCCATTTTAAATTTCAAAAAATTAGTACTAGAATTTAAATAATCAATGAAAATATTCAAATCATCCAAAGTACCATTCCATATTAGTAGACAATCGTCTACAAATCGCTGATAGAAACTAATGTTACTAAGAAATAGATTTTGTGCATTAAACAAATAATTGCATTCCCATTGGTAAAGCACTAAATTAGCGTAAGTATTTGCTACGGATGTGCCCATAGCTACGCCTGTTAACTGAAGAAATAAGGTATTATTAAACATAAACACATTGTTCCTCAGAACTACATCCATAAGGCAACAGATATTGCTAATGAGCCTATGGGCTATAATTGAATGATGGCATATTAAACACTAGTATTTATAGAAAGGATGTTAGTAATGGAAGATATACGCATCACAGTAGTATGCACGCGCCACATGTCTTTAAAGGTGTAGCAAAATCTCAATTTATTAGAGCAAGTAGACTAACTACTGATAATACTACATTTGTTTCACAACTTGATAATGTGGTAGAGGACTTTTTTTCTAGTGGATATGATATGAATTTATTATCCAAGCTTAAATCTGATGTAATGGAAGCTAGGCAGACATCACATACCAACTTTTTTGGAAGATAGGTCAAGCCTCACAGATAGTCAGTGTAATAACACCATTACTCAACATGAAATAAGGTGCGTCACAACTTTTAATGGTAGGTCAAGTTCAATTAGACAAATTATTAACAGGAACTGGCCTATTCTGATTGCAGTGGATGAACTAAAAACTATACTGGGCACCAAGCCACATTTTACATATAAAAATATGAGGACGATTAAAAGTTTACTCTGTTATAAAGATTTTATAGACCCTGTTATACACAATTGGCTGCTAAAACTGGTACTTTTCCATGTTTTAACTGTGTTGCCTGTGCTTACATCTTAGGGAATGGTAGTGATATCTTCACTCATCCTGCCAATGGACAAGTATTTAATTTTAAAATTACAGCTACTTGTAACACCACTTTTGTGGTTTATTTGGCTACCTGCATCTCATGCAGTTCATTTTACGTGGGAAAACAATACGTAAGCTTAAGGAACGTGTTATAGACCATAATTCTGAAATTAGGAGAAATTGTGACAATAATGCACTATGTAAACATATTAAAACTTGTGGTGAAAC
Organism: Protopterus annectens; assembly: GCF_019279795.1. Taxonomy (NCBI): domain Eukaryota; kingdom Metazoa; phylum Chordata; order Ceratodontiformes; family Protopteridae; genus Protopterus; species Protopterus annectens. The sequence goes on from NC_056745.1 coordinate 1,180,177,940, forward strand.
ACATACATTTAAGTTTAGAGTGATTGATGCTCTATGTCCAAATGAAAGAGGTGGTGATGTCAACAACCGCTTTGAGCTCAAAGAATTTGAATGGATATTGAGATTAGCTGCTGACACTCATCCTGGTTTAAACAGCACTGTCAGTTTAAAACCTGTGTTAGTTAAGCTACGTAATATTGTAAAGTAAATATTTTATACTGTGTATCTACACATCTTTTAATATATTTATATGTATATGTCTTTAATTTGTTTTCTGTCACATGATTTCATTTGGCTGCTGGTCATGTGATTTTAGACCTGTATTTAAGCTTCTAGAGTTTAGTGTTTGAATGTATTAGTATTGAAGAAGGGTTATGCCCGAAAGCTCTGCTTTTTATTAAACTGGTTTTCTCTGCAAGTTTTCTCTTTTGAGTTCGTGTTTTGCAGCTGGTTTTACTTGTACAGCTGGAAAGAGCACAGAAGTACCTCACCAAGAGGATCACTGGCCTCAAACAGATGCCCTATGCAGCTCGACTGAAGAAACTCCAGCTGTACTCGGTTGCATACAGAGGTGATCTCTGCCTGACATACAAGGCCATGTCCAACCCAGAATTGATGGACATGCTCCACCTAAAGAAAACCTTATCCCCTCGAGCCACACACTTTAGGGATCTAAACCTCACCACGACAATAAATAGGACGTGCTGGTGGGATAGATTCTTGTCCCAGAGAATTCCCATGCACTGGAACAAGATTCCAATCTACATTAGGCAGAGCTCCTCGCTAACACTCTTCAAAAGAAACCTTGACGAGTGGATGGGAAACAAAGTTTACCCCGGGGATCACTTCAGTGCCTCTGCTAGACAGAGGCACAGGGAATTAATCTAAGTGGGTGGCGAAAGCCAACAAATTCTGGCTAGGCTTATTAATGCCTTCAGACAGATAGCCTAGTACCTACCTATGAACCTATACACTTTTGGAATAGCAGCTACCTCAAATAAAACTGAAGAAAAATGTTAGGTACTGAACCGTTAAAATGAGGAAAATATGAACATTTTTGCCTTACAATATACAAGCCAAGAGATTGCTATAAACCACAGCAGAATTTCACCAAGACTCCCAACTTCTAAAGTTTTAACAATGGCTCACGAAAGGCTTCCTTCTCAGAGTACATCTATGAAGACCCAAGACAACAGCCCAAAATGAAATACTACATGGACAGCAACTAGTAATCTAAGTGCTGTTTAAGATTGAAAAGCCGTACCTGATAGAACACTGCAAACAAATAAATAAAAAGAAGTTACTTTTTCAAGAATAATTTCATTCTTGTGACAGCACTAGAACTCAGTTATACGGCAATGCTGATCTATTTCTTTAAATATATCTGGGGACCGGTACTGCCTACTATTTTTACCTGTGGGCAGAATTATTTCTGCAGGGTATAGCACAGCAGTCAGGATCTGGCAGTGGATTTCTCTGTTTTCTGGTGCCCTAACAACTGAATGCATAAAGGCACCGGAGAAGTGTTGAGTGCACATAACGAGTGGAAATGCTGCAGTGCACAACGCTGCTATTCATGCTGCCTTTCCTGTACATGTGCAAGGCATTTGTTATCCAAGTACAGCTACTGTGATTAAGACACAGATGTTTAATTTCTACTCATACGTACTGGGCATGACATTTACCGCTCTACTGTTGACATCTTATGTACTTTGATTGTAAGAACAAAGAAAAAACAGAAGCAAAGTGTAGACTGTTGGCTGTCAGAGTGTTCTGTCTGTGCAATGTCTTTGTTGGCAGAAATCTTAGACAAAAGTAGCCAATATTTTTGAATGCACTCACCAGGAAATAAGTAGGGTGAGAAACTGTTTTTATACTAGAATTGGCAGTTGGCAGCATTCAGCATTTTATGCTGTATGAAAAACGGTAACTAGTTTCAACCCACTGCACATCACTGACAAAACACTCAGATCCTACACTTGTGTTCTACAAACTACTGCTATAGAAATAAGAAACAAGAAATAAGTCAGGTATGGAATTGTTAGTGCTCATATGTCATAAAGCTCTACAAATAAGTGAAATGTATTCCACACAACATGCAAACAATCCAGACAAAAAGGCAACCATTCTCCTCTCTGGTGATCATTGTTTGTCTTTTCGGCTTTTCCCGGTTAGTGGTCGCCACAGCGGAACTCCGGTCCACTAATGATTGGCAGTAGATTTTTATGGTGCCGAGTTACCAGCCCGAAGCCTAACCTGCCTGAAGCCTAACCTTCAGCGAAGGCACGCCCATTCACGCATGTCTTTCGGAGGCCACTCGACCGCAGGGAGGACATGTAGACTCCACACAGAAGGCACTCCAGCCGAGAATTGAACAGGAGAACCTCTTGCTGTGACGCAACAACGCTACCGCTGCACCATCGCGGATTTTGATCATGAAGGCTAGTATTCTGTCCTCTTTAAATCTTTATTTCCTAAGGAATATGCCACAATGACCTGCACACACCTCAAGGTTACCTTAAGGAGTCCGTTTAAGACAACAGGTGCACAGGATCAATAACTTTCAACTTCAAGGCAAAAAAAAAAAAACATGCCTCAAAAAGTTTTAAACTAAAAAGCAAAAACATGCACAGATGCCTGTTATATATTTCCTGAGCTACTTATCCTTCCACCTTAGAGGATATGATATTGAGCTGGACAGACCAGCAGACGCAAGTGTTAATGTTGGGTGTAAGGATAATACAGACTTCATATGAAAATTAACTTGCATTTCAGAAACATATGTGCACAGTCTGAATCTCCTCTGTCATTACAGCTGTTTCCAACTCTTGTTATTAATAAAGGACAGACTGTTTAATTCTACTTACTCTTTTTTTTCTTTAATTTAATAAAAGATATTCATCACTGAAAGCACAAATTCAAATTTCTGCTCAGTTAGGTAAAACAACCTTTAATTGTAACACTGTACCAGTTAAACATTCTGCAACTCGATTACTTAACAGGAATGGCTGAAGACACTGCCTAAGAAGCAGTACAGCGTATAAATGTTTTCAACTGCTAGTGTACAAACAAGTGCCTTAAGGTGTACAGTCAGAATTAAAACATGCAGTCTGCCACCTGACTGCTCAAATCTTGAGATGTCGTCTCCCAAATGTGCATGCCACCGATGTACTCACATACTAGCCCTTCTGTGACACCACAGAGGGCTGAATTAAAACTGACTTCCATGGCATTACTAATATACATTTGAATTTTCTGGATGAATTACTGAAAGTATCAGCAGGCTACATTTGCTATCATGTGGGTAGGTATGTTTCATCATTCTGGATAAACTACACACAGTAGTGAAAAGGTAAATAAAAGAAATCCTGTCTGTACTCTTTAAAAACTGAAAATATTTACAGAACACTACTCCTCAATGTTTTTTTATCACACCATTACCTCCCCCTCCTTATATCACCACCTAGAGATTGTTTAGTACCCAGAAACCCTTCTATGCCTATTAATTTGTTATTCCCATGCGTTTTTCTGTCACAGACCATACAGGTCCCACTATTTTATCCAGTATGAATTTCGTACAATTTCAGAAAATAATTTGTTTTCACACATATGGCATAGGTAGACAGCTCAAATATTGTAGTTTTTAGTGAGTTCTTGTCCACAACTTTGTATCCTGAGACTATGTCTTGCTGGATTAAGTGTTAAAGAACTGCTGACAGCTAAAGCAAAACATTTTTCTTCACAGAGTTGTTAAAGAAATCTTTATGAATAGCATGGGTGAACAACAATGCAACATTACAGTGATAAAATCTTTCTTTTTTGATGGTAAAATGTTGCTTTTACCAATGTAGCTCTTCAGAATTAAGCAGAATAGGATTAGCTATAAATAGCTGTCATCTTCAATAATAGTTCTTTGAAATGACAACAATCAAAGATGTAAAAACACAGATGATAACGTTTACATCTACCAAGTGTATGAGAAGACTGAGCTTAGAATTTGTTTAAAACTACAACTCTGAACACTTAATGAAACTCTGCTCTTCACCTTGTTTGTTGGGATGTAAAAAAAATGGAAACTGAAAGGCTTTTTTACCAGCTTACAGCAAGCAAAGATTAGGGCAATTGTGTTAAAAGAAGTGACACTACTTTTAGAGACAAAGAAGCAAATGACTCGCAGCATTATCGCAATAGCTAAACATACAATGTACAAGCTGTGTCACGTATTACAAATCCAAACTGCATTCTGGAAAGGGGAAAAGATGACTGAAATACAAAATTACATCAGACATGGCATTGCCAGGATGACTGCCTTGGGTAAAAAAATAAAATAGAAAAAGACACACAGAGTGATCCCAATTCTGAATTTAGGGCCCAGCTAAAGTTTCACTTCTACTGCTTAAGAACTCCATTTCTAAATGTTTTACTTAGCAAATCTAAAAGTCCCCTCACAAGTAAAGTATGTTTTTACACAGCCTGTTAGAATTTAAGTCATGTCCACTTTGTAAGACTATTTAACTCTTCAAGAATGGATGCCAACATAACTTAGATTTCCAATTTTTTATATTAAATTATACAATCTATTGTTTTAAAATGCACAAAAAAATAATAAAAATTACTTTCTCAACCCTAAATTAGTTTAAGGATAACTATTTTGTTACTACAATTACTGCAGAAACAAAATTTATGTATTTTTATTTGACATTTGTTTATCGAAGAGGTCTGACTGGGCTAGTAGCCCATTTTCAATGGATGCCTGGGTAGAAAAGCTCCACATTTAGACAAAACAACAAAAGCACAGCTTTAAGATAAACAATATGATACATGTACTGAGTTTGTAGTTATACAAGGATCAGCAATAAAAAAAGATGATTAGCTTAAACTAACTATAAAAAGATTCTTAACTTGTACCCAAAAGTGAGAAAGCATGATAATGATAAGGATGCTATCTTCCTCCCTCCCACCAATCCACGGGCTGTGGTTATGTGGCATAAGTACTGACATCAGACGCTTAGACAGTTGATGCCTGCAGAGTTTTCAGTAACTGAACACATTTACCCAGAAGAAGCATATGCTCAAAGCAGCTAGTAGTCTTTTTGGGCATTTTTTTATTTTTAAATAATGATGGCACAACACCAGACAATCGGACCTATGGCCCAAAATGGCAACATTCAGTGCCCACAGAAATGAATGATCCATTCCTTAGAACTAATGTGCAGCAAATGTTGCACTAACAACACTGGCAGACCACATTATTAAATCTATGGGTATTGTCAGTAGTAGCATACACTACCTAAAGTGATGATCAAGCAAATTCTTTTCTTAAAAAAGAAAAGAATGATTGGAGCTGGGGAAAGGATACTGTTTGATAAGACCACAGGAAGGTAGACAGTAGAAGGACATAGATGGAAGCAAATACATACGCACATTTTCATTTTGTTCAGCTTGTAATTGTATTTGTCCTACTGATATCTTTTTCAGTTGTGACCTGAGGGTAGCTGCAAGAAATATACAGACAATTCAGTGCAGCATTGGGTTGCCACGTTTCCATTATGCCATATCCTGATAAGCAAGCCCCTCCCTTGTGTGGTTTAGTCACACCTACTTCATATGGGTAACCCCACCCTATTTATCAAGCCACACCCAGAATCATTACTCTTGTCTTCCATCCACATAACGTTACTGTATGCACCAGCAAATGTAAAATTAATCAAGGAAACTATGTAAATTATCATTTGTCTTATGCCTCCTTCTCCCCCCTCCCCCTGAGTGCGGACTACCAGTTCCCTCCCTAACCTGTCCTGAGCCTGCCACCTGTCCCTCTCCTAATCATACTTCTTCTCAATACCATCCATCTACCCCCCCAACTCTGCTCTAGCTGAGTGTTCCTTTCCTCAGACAATGCCATCTGGCTGCCATAGGGACTTGTATGGGGGACAAGGTATGCACTGATCTATCGTGGCCCCCAATCTGCCCCATGTAAACCACCTTGTATCCAAGCCCTGCTGTTTTTTTCACATTTTCCATAGAATTAGCCATAAAATGGAATGGTTGTGTTGCATTTTGCACTACACAACTATACGTATTACTAAGTTTATTTGTAAAACATTTTATTTTTTACGGTATCAAAATATACTGGTAGTGCTTTATGGAACTACTATATAAACTATAGCAAATTTAGGTATCAACCATGGTGTAGAAATATGCAGGCTGATCATGTTTTATTTTTAAAATGTATTTTCTAAACACAGAATAAAGGAAAAACTAAGCAGTTTTTTTTCCAGTACAATTCATAGACAACTGAAGTATAGCCTACACCCCTGCCCACTAAAATGCTTATACAAAAAGTCAGTGGTGATAAACTACAAGGCATGCATACTCCAACTAAATTATAGTACTCCGGTACAGTGCAGTTAAAATAGATCAAAGTAGTTGGACGAATTAAAAATAGTAGCAGAGTTGTTAATGAGGTGTGATGGCTGTGTTTTCATCACAAGTATAGCTCTCAACCAATCGGGGACAAATACAGAAATAATCTCAGGCAATCATGACCACTTAAAATGTTAGAACTATTGACTAGAGACATTTACAGAACAAGAAAATGTGAATTATTATGTTTACATTTTCTGAAGTAAAAGAAATCTACAACTCCAGTTATTGTCATTTATTAACACTCATCAAGTTTTCACCTGAAGTCATCAATTTTACTGGAGTGTAAAAGGGGCAGAGCTAAAATCTGAGTAATATTGGACAGTTGAGAACTATTATAGAAAGGTTTATCATTTTAGTTCAAGTACAATGTCAGTACCTCAGCTCTTTCACTGCCTAAACTAGCAATACCAAATTTCTCAGAAAATGCTACTCCACACCAGAACTTTTAATGCTAATGATTACCCTAAAAATACAGAGAAATGTAAGGGCAGAGCACAAAGTGAAGTCATTATGAATAGGAACAGATATGAAAAAGAACTTTTGTGCCATCACCAATAGGTCAGTCAACATAAGAACACTTACAGAGGTGACTACCAAACAGGCTTCCAAATGAGGTTAAGGGAGGGGAGTCACTGATCACTTTATATACAAGTGAAAAAGAAATCAAACCATACTCCTCCAGGAATGAAGGCTGTATCACCACTATTATAAATGTGTAACACGGAACACATTTCTGAAGAGGAAGTCAAATGTTTTGATAATGTTGCTTCAGTGATGTGCATCCTGCTTACTTTCACTACCAATAGCAGCAAATCCCTCATAAATAATATGTAATTTAGAACATTTACTCAACCAATTGACAAACTCAGATCTAATACTACAAGATTAGAAAGCAAAGCCCCATGTCTGACTGATATCTGCCAAGTGGGTGGTACAAGGTACAGAATTAGGACTCTTGAGATTGGAATCCGGTTGAAGTTGACCTAACCACCACTCACCTACTTGATGGAAAACACAGCCACTTCTGATCTATACAGTCTGTTTTTTTACATAATTTTGTTTTAAGCTTTTTGGATGTTGCAGTTAAAACCACTGCATTTACACAACATATCAAACCGTGAACTTGTTCTTAAAATTCAGAACAGGGGAAAAATTATTCATTTTTAGGCTAATACTTTCATGTGGGGGAAAGAACGACTCTGAACATACTGTCTTGTTCTGGTTATTTAACAGAATAAAAAGATGCTTATGAGTAGAAAACATGGACAATACAATTAAAAATACTGCAACATGCGGCTACACTAGGCTCTCCTCTACATCATGATTTGCCAGCAACTTACCTGAACCTCATAAATTTAAAGTAAACAAGACTAATAACCAATTCCCCGCTCTTTGAATCAGTGCAGCTAGAGATAAAAAAAATAGCAGTAGACCACATTTTACAATAAAACTTTTACTGCCAAGCTAGCGCTTTGGAGATATCTCATAATGGGGAAATTATGTACTGATAACAGTACTACCACACAACAACAACAGCGACAATGTACTAATTTGAATTGAATTTTCCAAGTTAACTACACACTGCCCCTGTAGTCTGGACTGTGAATGCAAAATTTAAACCTTATGATTTAGGAAGATAAAATAATTGCTGCTTTAAGTCATCATTAGGAACAAAACCAGCACCACTATGCATACTAAACACAGTTGCCAGGCAAGTGAACCAACACACTTGGGCTCGCCTGGGAGTTTGACCAACCTGACTACACTATAAACATTCTTCTTGCTTAAATTACTCAACCATACAGCATAACTGCTTTGTCTAAAATCTCAACATAAATGGTGCCAACCACATTGTGCAAGCTCTATTTATTGACATCTCACACATAGGACTCTCATTCTTGGTTTCTGTGCTCCTGATTGGCTCTTTGCTTGAGCTGTCAAATGAGGTTCAACCAATCAGCTGCAAGCAAGGGTGGGAGCAACATGGACAGCATTATGGGGCATAAAATTCAGGATTCCTAAAAGAAAGAAAAAAAAAAAGACAAAACATTTGATTTTCGGACAATGCAGGAAAAAAATGGACAGGTGGCAAAGTACAGTTGTGTACACTTACCGTAAATGTAGATGTTCGAGTGTATTCACTGTTGCAGTCATTACATTTGGGTTATCCTGCTGGCAGGTTGCCCTCATTTGGCCTGAATTCCAAAGTCTTGGGTCCTGCGTCGGTTGCTGTCACCTCTTCCCTGACGTCAGGTCATCAGGGATATAAAAGATGCAGCCAACGCCATTTTATTTAGTTTTTCTTGCCCCAGATGTCAGGTGCCCCCAAAAGGGTAGGCTAAATTATGTAAATAAAACATACATGCATGAAAATAAGCTTTACCTTCATCTACAAGCAAACACACCACCTAGGTTGTATAGATTAGAGAAGTAAAGATAAGTTCCAGCAAAAATAAGGGGGATGGCAGGTGGGTAACCTGGACTGCAACAGTGAATACACTCGAACATCTACATTTATGGTAAGTGTACACAACTGTACTATGTTCTTCGTGTTTTACTGTTGCAGTTATTACATTTGGGTTGAGTCCCAAAGCTATGGTTGGGGGGCTGGAGCTAAAAAGCATTAGGAGCGGCTATGAAGCCCTGCAGAACTGCAGTGGCAAAGCCTGTCCTGGATTTAGAGTAAAGAGGCAGATTGTAATGTTTTGTAAAGGTATGCACTGAACTCCAAGTAGCAGCCTCCAAAATGTCCTTGGTTGGTACTCCCTTGAGAAAGGCTGCAGAAGTGGCTGCAGCTCTGGTTGAATGTGGCCTAATGCCCTTAGGCACTGGTTTGCCATGCTGTGAGTAGCAGAAAGGAATGCAGTGACCAATCCACTTTGAAATAATCTGCTTGGAGATAGCCTTTCATTGTGATGCTGTGGCATACGCCACTAGTAATTGCTCTGTCTTTCTGAAAACTTTAGTTTTGTCCAAGTAGAATCTAAGTTGTCTGTGTACATCCAAAGAATGCAGAATTTTCTCCCCCTTGTTCTGTGGATTTGGATAAAAAGTTGGCAAATGAATTGTTTGGTTAAGAGCTACACTGGATACCACCTTAGGCATAAATGTAGGGTTTGTTCTAAGAGAGACCCTGTCTGGATAGAAAATGATAAAAGGTTCCACAGCCATGAGAGCCTGTAGTTCTGAAACTCGTCTTGCAGAAGTTATTCCTAGGAGCAGAGCTGTTTTCCAAGATAAGAACTTTATGTCCGCACTAGCAGCTGGCTCAAAAGGAGGTAAGGTGAGTTTTTCAAGACATAATTGAGGTCCCATGCAGGTATTGGCATTCTCCTTGGAGACCTTAAGTTTTTGGCTCCTCTGAGGTACTGCCTTAATAAAGGATGAGAAAAGAGTGGTGGCTCCGTATTGTAATGAGCAGAAATGGCAGAGGCATGGACTTTAATTGATGAAAAAGATAGGCCTTTGTCCAGCATCTCAGTTAAATATTGCAAAATCTGAGGAATATTTGGGACAGCTGTATCAGTTCCTTGAGCTTCCCAGCATAGGATTTTCTAGTACTAGGCCTTCTGGCTTCTAAAATGACATCCATTACAGCTTTAATGAGAGGTGTGGTTTGCATGGCTACATTATCTGCCAGGTTTAGGGTCCTGAGTTGGCTGTGCAAAATCTGATTGTTTTGCTGGGACAGTAGATGAGGTATTTGAGGTAAGGCCCAGGCTGGGCATTTGCACAAGTTCCTTAAGATTGGATACCAGTACTGGCGTGGCCAGTCTGGGACAATCAGAATAATTTTTGTTTTTTCCTGCCTGACCTTTAGCAGTACCTTGGGGAAGAGAGGCAGTGGAAGAAACGCATATACTGATAGGTTTGTCCAGTTGAAAGATAAGGTGTCCACTTTCCAAGCTTGTCTGTGATAAGTCCTTGTGCAGAATCTTTTTAGTTCATTGTTTTGAGAGGAGGCAAATAGATCTATGTCCGGGTGTCCCCATTTCATTGTTATCATGCTGAAGACTTGTGGATCCAGGTGCCACTCGTGGGGATCCTTGAGGTTTCTGTTTAGTTCGTCTGCCAGAGAATTTTCCTTTCCTGGCAGGAATTGTGCCTGCAGATGAACTTGGTAAGTCAATGCTGTGTCCCATAAAGCCATGGCTAGTCTGCACAGGGGATAAGAATGAGTGTCCCCCTGCTTGTTTATGTACCACATGACCGTGGTGTTGTCTGTCTTTATCAGTAGTTGTCCTGGATGAAGTAGGTCCTTGAAAGCTGTCAGGGTATTTTGAACAGCTGGCATCTCTTTTTGATTGATATGTGGATGCTTTTGGTTTGTGGACCAGGTGCCCTGAATGCCTCTTCCTGCCATGTGTGGCCCCCAGACATAATCTGATGCATCCGTCATTAGGCTCTGCCTGGCTGGGGGTAGTGAGAATGGCTGTCCCTTGTTTTGGTGACAAGCCTTTGCCCACCATTGAAATTCCTGTTGCAGGCAGGGATTTAGAGGCGACCCCTAACCGGGAAAAGCCGAAAGACACAAACAAACAAACATTGTTTCCAGACTGTGGCAATGTTGTGTCCAGACACTTTTTAGGTACCAATGAATTTTCCTCATATGCAGTCTTGCATATGGAATTAGTAAGATGCAGGATGCCATGAAGCCCAAAGCCTGCAGATTTTTTCTTGCTGATAACTGGGCCTTTGTTGCCATTTCCTTGAAATAGGTAGTCAGTTGCCTTTGTTTGTCTGGAGTGAGATAAGCCATCTGGGCAGTTGTAATTGCACCCAGGAATATTATCTACTATATATACTAGTTTTGATTTCTTTTTGTTGACTGTGTACCCTAGGCATGTTAAAAGTCTTATCGCAAAAGTCAGATGCTGTAGTAGAATGTCCTTGTTCTCTGCTTGTATGAGGCAGTCGTCCAAGTAAGGATATATTTGTATTCCTCTTTGCCTGCAGTTACTGGTGCCAGGCACTTTGTGAAGACCCTGGGCGCAGTAGATAAGCCAAAGGGCAGTGCAGAGAATTGGTAATGCTTTGAGCCAGCCTTGAATCTGAGGTATCTTCTGCACGACTGCCTGATTGGGACATGCAGGTATGCCTCTTTTAGGTCTAAAGTCACGAGCCAAGCCTTGCTGCCCAGAATGGGCAGAAGCTGCTGTAAGGTCAACATCTTGAATTTTGGTATATCCAGGAAAGTGTTTAGAATGGATAGGTCCATATTGGTCTCCATGCTTTGTCCTTTCTGGGTACCAAGAACAGTTGAGTAAAATCCTTGTCCCTGCTCTTGCTGTGGCACTTGTTGAATAGCCCTCATGTCCATGAGAGCTGCGACTTGTTTTTGAGCCTCTGCCCATTGATTTTTTGGCAGGTCTGACCAACCGTTTGCCCTTCGCAGGGTATGGAAATGAAAAGTACAGTTTTGTACCTACCATAAATATAGATGTCCGATAGGTATGCATCTGCAGTCATAACATATGGGTTGTCTTGCCTCAGGCAGCCCTTCGGTCGGCCGGATTCCAAAGTCTGGGTCTGGCTTCGGCTGATGTCGCATCTTCCCCGACGTCATAGCTGCTGGGATATAAAGGCATCAGCCGACGCCATTTTCCTCAGTGTTTCTTGCCCCAGATGCCAGGTGCCCTCTAGGAAGGCTAAATTTGGATAAAAGTTGCAAATTCCAAACAGAATAAAACAATATATAAATATATGTATACATGCAAACAAATACACCATTATAGATTCCCCCAGCTAGCTGAAAGAGGGGTAAGTACCCTAGGAATACCACAGAGGGGAAGGCGGGTGGGTAATCCTGACTGCAGATGCATACCTATCGGACATCTACATTTATGGTAGGTACAAAACTGTACTATGTCCTTCAAGGATGCATCTGCAGTCATAACATATGGGTAGAATACCATAGCCAAACTGGGGGAGGAGGTACTAAGATAAGGATGGTGTAGTTATGATCCCCTGTAAAACTGCAGTTGCAAAACCTGCTCTGGATCTGGAGTATAAAGGTAGATTGTAATGCTTGGCAAATGTATGCACGGAGCTCCAAGTAGCAGCTTCTAAAATGTCCTTGGTAGCCACCCCTCTTAGGAAAGCTGTAGTGGTGGCTGTGGCTCTTGTGGAGTGAGGCCTGATATTTTCAGGAGCTGTCTTTCCATGAAAAGAATAGCAGAAACGAATGCAATTTCCTATCCATTTAGAGATTGTCTGTTTGGAAATTGCTTTTCCTTTCACTCCAGTTGCATATGCTACTAGAAGTTGGTCAGTTTTTCTGCTGGTCTTAGTTCTGTCCAGATAGTAGCGCAGTTGTCTGTGTACATCCAAGGTGTGCAGTAGTTTTTCCCCCCTGTTCTGTGGGTTAGGGAAGAACGTAGGCAAATGAATAGCTTGGTTCAAGGATACCCTGGATACCACCTTTGGCATGAAAGTAGGATTGGTTCTCAGGGACACTCTGTCCTGGTGAAAAATAAGGAAAGGCTGCACTGCCATCAGTGCCTGTAACTCGGATACTCTTCTTGCTGAAGTGATTGCTGGAAAGAAAGCAGTTTTCCAAGATAAGAACTGTAAGTCTGCTGATGCTGCTGGTTCAGAAGGAGGTAGTGTTAATTTTTCCAGCACAAAGTTGAGATCCCATGCAGGAAGAGGGGGTTTTCTTGGAGGTTTTACATTTTTGATCCCTCTTAAAAATTGTCTGAGGAGAGGGTGAGAGACAATAGGAGGATCCATGTTGTATTCTGCTGAAATTGCTGAAGCATGAATCTTAATGGAGGAGTAGGACAGGCCATTGTGGTACAGTTCTGCTAAGTATTCTAGGATGTGTGCTAGGTTTGCCAGTGTGACATTTGTACCCTTTGAAGCGCTCCAAATGAGGAATCTCTTCCATTTGGCTGAATATGTCTTTCTTGTGGAGAGTCTACGGGCCTCCAGGATTATGTCCTTGACCCTCTGAAATAAGACAGTTTGGTTTTGTTTTAGGCAATTTTCCAGGCAGTCAGCTGCAGTGTTTTCAAGTTTGGATGCAGTGTCTTGAAGTTGTTCTGCGTTAGAAGTAGAGGCCATAGGGGTAGAGGCCATGGCTTCGTCCGAGACATGCTTCTCAGTAGCGGATACCAGTGTTGCCTTGGCCAGTCCGGAGCTATCAGTATCACCTTTGGCTGCTCCTCTCTGATCTTCAGTAGTACTCTGTACATCAATGGGAGTGGTGGAAAAGCATACACTGTTAGGGCATTCCAGTTGAAAGAGAGGGAGTCCACCTTCCAGGCTTGTGTGTGGTATACTCTTGAGCAGAATTTCCTCAGTTGGTTGTTGAGTGGGGAGGCGAACAGGTCTATCTCTGGCATTCCCCATTTGTTTGTTATAATTTTGAACATGTCTGGATGCAGCATCCATTCGTGAGCATCCGTGGTAGTTCTGCTGTCTGCTAGTGAATTCTCTTTTCCTGGAACGAATTTGGCCTGCAGTTGAATGTTGAGATTCAGGGCTAGGTTCCACAGATCCATTGCCATCCAGCATAGAGGATAGGAATGCGTGCCACCCTGTTTGTTTGTTTATGTACCACATGACTGTGGTATTGTCTGTCCTTACCAGCAGATGACCTTGCTGGAGGAATGATTTGAATGCCTCGATTGCATGCTTCACTGCCAGCATTTCCTTTAGGTTTATGTGCAAATTTAGCTGGTCTGGAGTCCATAGGCCTTGGATGCACTTGTCTTCTATGTGTGCTCCCCATCCTAGGTCTGAGGCATCCGTGGTGATGGCTTGCCTTGGTTGTGGTTTGTTGAAAGGCAACCCTCTGTTGGCTTGGCAGGCCTGAGCCCACCACAGGAATTCCTTTTTCAGGTATGGAATGATTGGAATCATGGTTTCTAGACTGTGCCTGTGTTGAGACCATACATTCCTTAGGTACCATTGTAATTTCCTCATATGCAGCCTGGCATGTGGGATCAAGATTATGCAAGATGCCATGTAACCCAGGGCCTGCAGGACTTTCCTTGCAGTGAGCTGAGTTTGTCTTGTCAAAGCCATGAAGTAGACTGGTAGTTGCTTTTGTTTTTCTTCTGTGAGAAAAGCCATCTGAGTTATTGTGTCCAAATCCGCACCCAAAAAGGTTATCCTTTGGGATGGCACAAGTCTTGACTTCTGGATGTTGACTGTGTATCCCAAGGCCTGTAACAGGTGTATGACATAGGCCAAATCCTTTATAAGTCTTGTCCTGTTCTCCGCTTGTATTAGGCAGTCGTCCAGGTATGGGTAAATTTGAATTCCCTGAAGCCTGCAATGTGCAATTACTGATACCAGGCATTTCGTGAATACTCTGGGTGCAGTAGATATGCCAAAGGGCAATGCTGAGAACTGATAATGCTCTGATCCTGCAAGAAATCTGAGGTGTCTTCTGCAATCTGGTCTTATAGGGACGTGCAGGTATGCCTCCTTGAGATCTAGAGTCACCAGCCAAGACTCCTTGCCCAACATGGGAAGAAGCTGCTGTAGGGTCAGCATTTTGAATTTTGGCACAATGAGATATGTGTTTAGTGCGGACAAGTCGAGAATAGGCCTCCATTGGGTTTCTTTTCTTGGTACAAGGAATAGTCTGGAGTAAAAGCCTTGACCTTGTTCCCGAGATGGTACCCTTTCTATTGCTTTCATCTGAAGTAAATGGTTGATTTGTCTTAAAGCCTCTGGCTTCTGGTTTGGTGGTAGGTTTGGCATTCCGCTCCTTCTTGGTAAAGTATGGAAATGAAACCTGTAGCCTTTGTCTATTGTTTGCAATATCCATTTGTCTTTTGTAATGCAATGCCAGTTTTTTGAGAATAAAGCCAATTTTCCGCCCAAGGGTGCTTCCAGCTGTTCTCTTGTAGGCGGAATCAGAGTCAAGTCATTGTGTTTGCCCTGTGGAAGTGGTTGTAGTTGCAGCTGTGGCAGTACTCCTTTGGTTGGCAGGTTGCCACTGGCGACCCCTGTAGGCACCCTTTGATTGACCTCTGCCTCTTGGGCGTCTATTCCTGCCCCTCTGTGCCTTGGAGGTGTCTGGAAAGGACCAATTCTTTGAAGGCAAGTTTCTGCTGAACCTCGGAGGTTGGACCTGCAGAAATTCCTTAACTGTTTGCACAGATTTTGCTTTTTCTTCTACTTTCTTTAGAATCTCCTGTGCAGGGGAGCCAAATAAACTTTGTTTCTCCATTGGAGCATCTAGGAGTTTAGCCTTGACATGGTCCGGCAAGGATTGCTCTTTTAGCCAGGCATGTCTACGAATTACTGCCCCAGTCATAGCTGATCTAAATGAAGCTTCCAGTGCATCATAGCCACATTTTAAGAAGTTGTTACTGACCTGCTGAGAATTGTGTACCAAATCTTGAAGGGCCTTACGGTCTAAAGGTTCAGGAGAAGAAAGCTTTTTATTCAGCTGATCTAGCAAATATTCCTGGTAATGTATCATATGGAATTGACAGTTCAAAGCCCTGGCAGAAAGAGTAGCAGAGGTGTAAACCTCTTTTCCCCATCTCTCTAATGCTCTTGACTCCCTTTCAGAGGGTAGTGGGTTTTTAGCAGTGGCAGCTGCAACACCTTTCGGGCCCTGAGAAATAGTTTCTGGGTCTGCAGCATGGGCTTTATACAAGTGGAAGTGGGAATCAGGAACCCTGTAGTATCTGTCAGGTTTGGCAGGGGCCGGGGGAAGTGAGTCAGGAGCAGAGCTGACATCATTATATGCATCATCAACTACAGTTAGCACAGGTGGTATGGCTAAAGGCCTATGCTGTGGCAAGTGTAAGAAAGTCCTTAGTCTTTTTCTAGAATCAGAGAAATCTTGACCCTGCCATTGAAAGTGTTCCCTCATAGAGTGTAAAGTTTCCCCAAATGAAAATTCCTCTGGAGGGGAAGCAGAAGGGATAGAGTCTTCTGCATCAGAATCCTCATAAGGTGAGTATGGCCCTTCCTGATGGTCTGACAAATCAGATCCATCAGAGGAGTAGTCAGAGGAGAGAGGTTCAGGGGGTTCAGTCCTGGGCCTTTTGTCAGGAGGAGGATGGGAGGCCCTGTCTGGGTGAGGTTGGGAACCTCTAATCAGGGAAATAAGGTCCTCAGCAAGACTGAGCATCTGGGAACTTGAGGAAGGCCTCTGAGAGGTAGATTTTGCAGGCAATGCTTTAGCAATTTTAGCTGCTTTAGCCCTGGAGAAAGCCTTAATAGACATAGAAGCAGGGGGCCTAGCTGCCCCACGTGCAGGAGTGGAAATGTCCAAAGGAATAGTGTCGGACAAATCTTGTGCACTTGCTTCTTCGGTAGGGATTTCTGTAGCCGACTCGGCCGGGGCCTCGCTGGCCACGGTTGTCGGAGGTATGTTTTCGGTGGAAGGAAGAACCAGGGCCTCGGTTTCAGCCGAAACCGAGACACTCGCGGTAGGCCTAACCGCGGTTTCAGCCGAAACTGCGGGCCGCGAGTGTCGGTCCTTTTCCTTGCGTTTTTTGGCTAAATGCGTAGTCGGAGTCTCCGACGGCATTTTATATGCAAAAGCGGAGCCAAAAAACTCTTCCGCAAACTCCGACCGACGTCTAAGAATCTGTCGGTTGAAGGAGGCACAGGCTAAACAAGCTGATACGTCGTGGTCTGGGCCTAAGCAAGGAAGGCAGTAGGAATGGAAATCCTTATGAGGTATTTGTTTCCCACAAGTTAAACAATTATTTACTTTGTCTGACATCGGCTGAGGCAAGAACGAGTCCCCAACGGGGTACTTAGCTTTTTAGAAGTTTTTGGTAGCTGAATCTCTGGATCTGACCGACTGGCACTTGCGAACAGCTTCTGCTTCGGGCACCGCGCGGCAAGAAAGACTGAGGAAAATGGCGTCGGCTGATGCCTTTATACCCCAGCAGCTATGACGTCGGGGAAGATGCGACATCAGCCGAAGCCAGACCCAGACTTTGGAATCCGACCGACCGAAGGGCTGCCTGAGGCAGGACAACCCATATGTTATGACTGCAGATGCATCCTTGAAGGACATCTTGTAGCCTTGTGACACTATGTCTAGAACCCATTTGTCCTGAGTTATAATGTGCCAATTTTGAGAAAAAAGTTCTAGTTTTCCCTCTAACAGGAAATAAATTCTCCTCACCAGTACTAAAGACACCAAGGGTAGACAAATGAACAAAGAAAAAAGACCTTAGGTGTCGTCCACAGCTTCAGGCTTCAGACTGTTAAGTTACAATTTATTAATCACTTAAAAAGTGAAGCTGACAGGATGTAAACTTCACTAGAATATGATGAACTGAAAATAGTTAAATATCCAAGCAGTTGTCATCCACAGCTTCAAACTTCAGGCTGTTAAAACTCAATTTATTGAAAGCTTAAAAAGTGAAGCTGACAAAATGTAAACTTCACTGAAGTACTGAAATGATTAGCCTAGTAATTAACATCCACAACTTCAGGCTTCAAGTTGTTAAAGCACAGTTAATAGATGCTTGATAAGCAAGGCTGATAAAAACATATACCTCACTGGAGTGTAAAAAGCTGATGAAATTGTCCAAATGATACAGCTTCAAACCTCAGGCTGTTAAAACTCAATTTATTGAAAGCTTAAGAAGTTAAGCTGACAAAATGCAAACTTCACTGAAGTACTGAAATGATTAGCCTAGTAATTAACATCCACAACTTCAGGCTTCAAGTTGTTAAAGCACAGTTAATAAATGCTTTGTAAGTAAAGCTGACAAAAACATATACTTCACTGGAGGGTAAAAAGCTGATGAAACTGTCCAAACGATAAGCGCTTTCGGCAGATGCCTTCTTCAGATTGTATGAAAGTGTGGTTAGCTCTTCCTGTTTATAAAGGAAACACAATCAAGAGCTGGTAGCTAATTGTCTTTGGTGTTCTTAAAGGCACAGGACAAAAATAAATGTTCAAAGTGGAGATTTGTCTCCTATAATGTAGTTCAATGTTGAAAATGCTAGAATCATGTATTGATGTTTGGTAGGTTTCTTCTAGATTTTAGAACAGGTCTGAGAGGTACTATTGTATTGAGACCTGGGGGTCGATTGACTCTAAAATTATTGAGACAAAAGATCTCTCTCAATTCTGTCCTGTTATGGACATCTCCTTCCCTGATGTTTTGGGTGACCACTTCCACAGCTTTAAACAAGAAATTATGCGTAGGATGGACCAATATGTGTGCTGCTAAGGATCTTTCTGATCAAGGTCTCTGACATGTCGTAGAATGCGATCCTTTAGTCGTTGGTCAGTTTTACCAAGGTAAAAAGCTTGGCACTTGCGACAGGTAGCCAAATAGATTATGTGGCTAGTAGTACAATCAGCATAAACATCGAAATGAAAGTTACGTCCAGATACTGGATGAAGAAAAGGATTACTAGTATCTAATTAAGGACAAGCTTTGCATCTGCAGCATTTGAAAGTACCTTTGCGGTCTGATAATGGACAACCACATTTAAAGCCATCTTTATGACATAGTAATCTCTTGATGTTCTTTTTATTCTTGTAAAGAAACCTGGGACTCTCTCCAACGATGTTTTTTATTTTGTCATCTGCTGTCAGAATCGGCCAAAATTTCCTGATCACTTCACAGACCTGTCGATTGTCTGAACTGTAAGCAAGCATACATCTAAGTTGTTGAGGTGTTGTATCATTAGACTGTCTTCGCGATGCTTGTTCAGACCTCTCTGAGTAATAAGGTTGACCTCTTTGCTTTCTATAGGCTTGCACCTGTGAAATTGGTGGAAAATTATTTTCCTGGTAAGCCCTATCCTTCAAATATCTACGTAGATTGGATTGCTCTTCCAAGAATTCCTCCTCATCAGTACAAAGTCTTGAGACTCTTAAGATTTGATTGTCAAAGATATTATCAAAAATATGTCTTGGATGCATGCTCTGCCTGTGTAAGAAATGATTTTGCCAGGTCTCTTTCCTATGCACCCCAGTAGAGAGACCTTGAATTGGATGTAAACGTATCTTAACATCCAAGAAATCTATGACTGAGGATGACCATTTCATTTTGAACTCATGGAAGTCAGTGCTGTTGTTAATAAAGCTGACAAAAAGATCCAATTGGTCAATACCTCCTTTCCATAAACAAAAAACATCATCCACAAATCGCCCATAATAGACAAGTTCATTCTTCCAGATATTTCCATCACTGAAGATTGTTTTAAATTCCCACTCAGCCAAGACCAAGTTTGAATAACTGTTGGCACATAGAGTTCCCATGGCCACACCCCAGGTTTGCAAATAAAAGGTATCTCCATACATAAAGATGTTATTCTCAAGGACTAATTCCAGCAGAGAACAAAGAGGTTCCATTAAGCTATGTCTAACCAGAAAATCATGTTCCCTGTATATGCCTTAAATATTTTTTAAATAAGTCATTACCATGCCTGCAGTCAACTTAAGTTGATCAAGTATGCAGCACATGTAATCTAGAATTATCACTCAGATCTTCCGGATGGGTCCCTGCAAGAGTTAATCATAACATTTGAGTTTATTTATCTTCTGTTCCATTCTTTCTCTGACCAGAATTTCTGTTAGCTATCCCATTCTTCCATTCAAGGACTAATATTGGTCTCACACCTGGCTTCACACACACCTATGTAGGTATTATCCGTGTGCACACACCCACACATACACCTGTTAGTGTCATGCACTTCTTCAGTTCTTTTTAAAGACCATCTACTGCAGGTCCCATTTTTGAACTACAATAATTTCATCTGCTTAGATGCTTACCGTAGTCTTAACAGTCAGTTTTTGATAGTTTTACATGATAAAGTCAAAACAAACTATACTGGTCTGAAATAAACACCTAAAACCTGAAGGCATGCATTCAGCCCTCATCCTTCACATGAACAGATGAAGTCAAGACATCCAGAGTTTCAACTGTATTTCCTTACTGATGCAAGCCTTAATGTACACAAGTCTTGATTCCCAGAAGAAACAAAATCATAATTCCAAATCAAACTGTGAGATTCAGTGTTTCAAGAAATCCATGAACCACACAATGGAATGAATAAATGTAAAGCAAGTCAGACATCCAATGGTGACCAAAACTCTGGAGCAAATTCAAAAAATAATCCAGAAATGTGTTCTTCTTTCGGCTTTAACCGGTTAGGAGTTGCCACAGCAGAACTCTGGTCCGCTAATGATTGGCAGTAGATTTTTACGGTGCCAGCTCGATGCCCACACTTCAATGAAGGCATGCCCATTAACGCATGTCTTTCGAACGCCACTTGACCGCGGGGAGGACATGCAGACTCCACACAGAAGGATATCTACAATAATACCACTGGCAAAAATGCTCATGAAGAATTAATTTATATGAGATATCAAAGTACTCTGTGTTGAATGACGGAGATTATTTATTTCAATATAATGAGGATAGCTATTGTCTGTATGAAGACTACTCCTCCAAATACCCTGAAGTTGTACAACTATCAGAAACTTCATAGGTTTATAGGTGTCTGCTAGGCTAAGGACCACAAGGGCCTTTTTAAGCCTAGCCATGCATCTCAAATCTCTGACAAGTTCTGAAACCCTTGATAAGTGTCAGCAGAGGCTTGGGAGATGAAACATTTACAAGCAGGGGTCTGGGAGATGAACCACTTACAGGTTGCCTGTGTCTATATGAGACATAGGTACCAAGCCAGGGATGAATTTCCTGTTCCCCATCCACTCGTCAAAGTTACATTTAAATTGCGTTAGGAAGGAACTCGGGTTCACATGTATGAAGAAGCTGTTCCACAGATGGGGTAGTTTGTGGGATACATACCTGTCTCTCCAGCATGTCCAATTTATATCACAGGCAAGGTTTAAGTCTTTAGAATGGGTTATTCTGGTGCTGTTTGTTTTGTGGATATGCAGAAGGTCCATCAGAGTGGGATCTGACAATGTGCTGTATGCCAGGCATAGATTTCCCTCAATAGCCTGTAGAAGACAGAATGCAGGGATAGGGCCTTGAGGAAGTCTACATAGGACATTTTACTTAAGACCTGTATTCATTTAGTGAGGAACCTCTGTGGATGTTCCATTTGTTGGGTATGCCTGGTTAGGTACATACCAAAGGGGGCCTCAACAATAGGTCTGATGAATGCAGAATACAGTGGAACAATGACTTCCTTGGACTTAGATGCCATACCTTTGTTTATAAGTTGTGCAATATAGAACAATTTCCTGACTACTGTAGACACATGATGGTCAAAGGATAGATTACTGTATGTGTGTGTCCCTAAGTCCCTGACTACTGGGTCAACTCTATGTGGTGTGTTGTCAGTCTAATAGTTACCAGAAGTGGATGACTTCCCGAAGGATACTATTATGCATTTCCTGGCATTTAGTTTTAGTCCACAGCTCTGACACCAGTTGTTTGTCTGTCTCAGCCCTTCTTGGAGAACATTTGTGTTGGTGTGGGATTCAGTTACAGCTCCCAATTTGCAATCTGCAAATTCAGTCAGCCAGAGACCACTGACATTGGCCTTGACTTCAGAGAAGTAAATGCCAAAAAGAAGTGGTACAAGGACCGATCCCTGAGGGACTACACTTGTGATTGGCCTCTTTCTAGAGGTGGACTCCCCAATTCTAACTTCCTGGGTCCTGTCTGTGAGCCAGTTGGCTATCCACCAGGTGGCGTATGGGTTTGCACCTAACCTCTTCAATTTGTCAAGAATGTCCAAGTGGGGTATTGTGTCAAATGCATTGGCCAGGTTAAAGCAAGCAGTGTGAACCATTTTGCCCTCATCCATTGCTTTAGTGACCTTGTCAAAGAAGTCCACCAGGTGAGTAGGCATGACCTGCCCTTGATGAAACCAAACAGGGTTGGGTCCAATGTCTGAGGTTTACTATATCATTACTAATAATTTCCGTAATAATTCTTTCCATGGCTTTGCATACAAGACTAGTGAGACTTATGGGTCTGTAGTTTCCAGGGTCTGTAGATGGCCGACCTTTGTGCAGAAGGATGACTACTGTTGTTCTCCATTCATGTGGCAAGAAGCCTGTTTGGCGGCTACAATTAAACAGCAATTCCAGAGGGCCTGTTCTAATGCAATAACTATCCTTAAATACATTTTTTATATGTAGGATACCTGAAGAAATATAGCAGATAAAGGTCTTCATTCATAAGCCAAGTCTTTCAAGGTTTTGTCAAGAAATATGACTTCAAAACACACATCAAGTTTATTTCCATTTTATTTTGTGCATAGAGTAAACAGAATTGCTCAAAAAACAGGAAATAAACTTAAAATATTTAATAATTCTCTGTGAAATTATCAACTCTCAATACTCAAGCAGAGGAATATACCATTTGAAAGCACTGGACTTTAACCAGCATAATCAATTATTAATGGGTAGAAAACTAAAAACCAAAACTCAGAGATGGAAAGCGAACAAAAAAAAAACACCAAAACCACACAAAAACGTTCGCTGTTGAGAACCAAATAAGGGTCCAGACCGAGACTGCAGACGAATATTTCTGTTTTTGTGTAGAAAACTAAAAAGCTAAAGTTACTTTACTCGTTTCTAATACCAGAAAACCAAAGGAAATGCAGAATTGCTGAGAGAGGAGCAATATAAACAGAAGCTTTGCTATGACAGAAATGTTAAGTGACAAAAGTATAAGAAATTTACATATTTTTTGGGGGGAACAGTACGAGTATGTAGAAATCAGGCATGGATATGCCAAGAGTCATACCCCATCAACTGTTATTTTTTTCAAGCTGAAAAAAGTACAGTTGTGTACACTTACCATAAATGTAGATGTTTGAGTGTATTCACTGTTGCAGTCATCACTTGTGGGGTTATCCCTGCTGGGTAGCCCTCGGCTGGCCTAAACACCACAGTAAAGGCTTTCCCTCCTGCGTCGGCTGTTCTGAGTCTGTGGCTGATGTCAGGTCGTCGGGGCTATAAAGGGTGACAGCCAATGCAATTACATCAGTTTTTCTTGCCCCCCCCCAATTGTCAGGAGCCCCTAACAGGATATAGAAATATGGGAGAAGGTGGGAGGGAAACAGGACTGCAACAGTGAATATACTCGAACATCTACATTTATGGTAAGTGTACACAACTGTACAATGTTCTTCTTGTTTCACTGCTGCAGTCATTACTTGTGGGAAGATTCCCAAAGCTGAGGAAGTGGGTGAAGGCATGCTATGTAGATTATGGGGATGTTAGCATGCCCTGCAGGATTGCAGATGCAAATCCTGCCCTGATTTTGGAGAATGCAGCCAGCTGGTAGTGCTTTGTGAAAGTGTGGATAGATGTCCATGTAGCAGCTTCCAGAATACCTTGGTAGGAACCCCTCTCAGGAAGGCTGTGGAAGTAGAGGCTGCTCTAGTGGAATGAGATCTGATGGATTTAGGAGGACTCTTTCCATGGAAAGCATAGCAGAAATGTACGCAATGAGAGATCCATTTGGAAATGGTCTGCTTTGTAATGGGTTTCCCCTCTGCCCCAGGGGTGAATGAAACCAGTAGCTAGTCAGTTTTTCTGACTGATTTGGTCCTGTCAAGGTAAAATCTCAATTGTCTGTGTACATCCAGGGTATGCAGAATTCTTTCTTGTTTATTGGTAGGTTTTGGAAAGAAAGTAAGTAGGTAGGTGAATGGCCTGGTTGAAGGTTACATCAGAAACCACCTTAGGCATAAAGGAGTGGTTGGTTCTCAGAGAGACCCTGTCTGCATGGAAAATGATGAAGGGCTCAGTGGCCATGAGGGCCTAGAGCTCAGCTACCCTCCTGGCAGAAATGATGGCTAGCAAAAAAGCAGTTTTCCAAGAAAGGTACTTGAGATCTACTGAGGATGCTGGTTCAAAAGGGGAGAGAGAGTCAACTTTTCCAAAACAAAGTTTAGATCTCAAGCTGGTGCAGGTGGCCTTCTAGGTGGTCTGATGTTCACCACACCTCTGAGGAATTGTTATTAAGAGGTGCTGAGAGAACAAGGGCTGCTCTGCCTTGACATAGGCTGAGATAGCTGAAGCATGAGTCTTGATAGAGGAGTAAGACAACCCCTTTTCTATAAGCTCTGCCAGGTAGACCAGAACCAATGGTAAGGAGGCAATGGCGCTGTCTGTGCCTCTGCTACTGCAACAGCAGGTGAACCTTTTCCATTTTGCAGAATAAGATTTTCTGGTGCTGGGTCTATGGGCCTCCTTAATAATGTCCAACACTTGGTTGCTGAGGGCTGAAGTGTTATCCGCCTTTGAGGAATCAACCATGCGGTTAACTTGAGTGTAGCCGGGCCTGGGTGTAGTAGCTTCCCTCTCTGCTGTGTGAAAAGGTCTGTGGAGGGGGGCAGGGGGATGGGAGGGTGCATACTCAGACAGAGGAGCATGGGGTACAAGTGCTGCCTCGGCCAGTCTGGGGCAATTAGGATAGCCCTTGGACCTTCCTCTCTGATCTTGAGCAACACCCTGGGTATCAGAGGTAGTGCGGGGAAAGCGTACACAAACAGGCTGGCCCAGTGGAAGGAGAGGGCGTCCACCCTCCAAGCTTTTGGGCAAAACTCCCTAACAGAATTTGGTCAGCTGGTTGTTCTGGTAGCTTGCAAAAAGGTCTATGTCTGGTTTCCCCCAGGTTTGACTGATCTTTAGGAAGGTCTCCCTGTGCAACTGCCACTCATGGGAATCCAGGCATTGTCTGCTTAATTGGTCTGCCAGGGTGTTTTGTTTCCCTGGAAGGTATTGTGCTATCAAATGCATTCCCAGGCTTAAGGCTGACTGCCAGATTTTCATAGTTAAGTGACACGGGGTAAGAATGGGTGCCCCCTTGCCTGTTGATGTACCATATGACAGTAGTGTTTTCTGTCTTGATTAAAAGGACTCCTGGTGACACATGTTCTTGAATGGTTAGGATTGCTCTGTGTACTGATAGCATTTCTTTCAGGTTGATATGGATACCCTGGACCTCCTGTTCCCAAAAGGTCTAAGTTCGCAGTGCTCCTTTGCGAGCTCCCCAGGTAATGTCTGAGGCATCTGTGGTTATGATTTGGTCGCGTGGCTGAAGGACAAAGGGGAGGCCCTTGTTCAGAGTGCAAGCCTCAGCCCACCATAGGAACTCCTTCCCTAGACAAGGAATCGGGGGAGTTGGTGTTCCAGTGACTAGGAGTGTGGGCACCAGAGGTTCCTTAGGTACCATTGCAATTTTCACATGTGCAGCCTGGCAAGGGGTACCAGCAGGATGCAGGAGGCCATGTATCCTACGGCCTGCAGGATTTTTATGGAAGTGAGGTGGGTTTTGTGTGCCAGCTGGGTGAAGTAAGACTGGAGAAAGGCCTGCTTCTGTGGGGGGAGGAAGGCCCTTTGTGCTGCGGTGTCTAGAAGGGTGCCCAGGAAGGTAATCCTTCCTGTGGGCTGTAGATGGGACTTCTCCAGGTTGATGATGAATCCCAGTGAGGTTAGTCGGGTCTGTACAAAGGAGAGGTCTTGCAGGAGTTTTTCCTTGGTTTCTGCCTGTATGTGGCAGTTGTTGAAATAGGGATAAATGTGTATGCCCTTCTGTCTGCAAAATGCAATGACCGGAGACAGGCACTTGGTAAAGACTCTGGGAGCAGTGGATAAGCCAAAGGGCAGAGTAGAGAACTGAAAGTGTTGGGTCCCTGCTCTGAACCTTAGGTAACTCCTGCAGTACTGTCTGATAGGGATATGCAGGTAGGCATCCTTCAGATCTAGGGTCACTAGCCAGGCTTGTGGCAGAAACATAGGTAGTGTTTTTTGTAGAGTTGGCATCGTGAATTTTGGAACCAGGGTGGAGAGTTCTAGGAATTTTGGAACCAGGAGGGACAGATTCAGGGTGAAGAGGTCTAGGATAGGGCACCAGGTACCTTATTTTCTGGGGACCATGAACAGTCTTGAATAAAATCCTTTTTCTGGTCTGTTCCTTTGGTACAGGTTCTACAGCACTCTGGGCATAACGCTTTCTGATCCGAATAGCTTCTGTCTTCTGATTTGCAGGGACATCTGTGCAACCTGACCTTTTTGGCTTTTCTTTGAAATAGAATCTGTACCCGTTGGTAATAATTTTCAGGACCCACAGATCTGAGGTGATGGCCTGCCAGTTTTCTAGGAAGAGGGAAAGTCTTCCTCCTAGCCTACTGGGTGACCTGAGGAGCAGAGGGGATGGGAGAGAGTCACTGGGAGTCCTTAGAGAAGGGAGTTGGTTTAGAACTTCCTTGCCTAGGAGCAGCAGTGTACCACTGCCTAGGTCTTTGTTGGCTGTGGGACTGATGCCTAGGGGTTCTGTCTCTGCATCCCTTTCTCTGGACTGGTTTTGTCTGAGAGGGAAAGGACCAGTGTTTAGTGGGAAAGTTTTCTGCTGAATTTGGGAGGTTGCACCTGTAAGAAGTCCTTGACAGTTTGGATGGACTTGGCTTTGTTCTCCATTTTCTTAATGACCTCCTCCGCTTTAGGCCAAAACAACTGGTCCTTATCTAAGGGGGTGTCTAACAGTTTGGATTTTATCTGGTTAGGCAAAGGCTACTCCCTTAACCAGGCATGCCTTCTGATTACTGAGCCTGTGACTGCAGCCCTGGAAGAAGCTTCTAAAGCATCAAAATGTGCAGTTGTGTACACTTACCATAAATGTAGATGTTTGAGTGTATTCACTGTTGCAGTCATCATGTTTGTGTTATCTGCCTGCAGGTAGTCCTCAGCCGGCCTGAATACCAGAGTCTTCGAATTTTTGCATTGGATGCTGTCTCTTCTTCCATGACGTCAGGGGTATACAACATGTAGCTTATGCCATTACATCAGTTTTTCTTGCCCCAGATGTCAGGTGCCCCCACAATAGGAAGCAATTATATGGTACGGTACACCCCCATCAAAAAGCAAATACACCAGAAAAAATAAATACACCAAACAAGAAGGAAAGGTAGAGCCAAGAGAAGTCAGGGGGCTGGAGGGAGGCTAACCAGGACTGCAACAGTGAATACATTCGAACATCTACATTTATAGTAAGTGCACACAACTGTACTATGTCCTTCGTGTTTCACTGTTGCAGTCATCACATTTGGGTTGATTCCCAAAGCTAAGGAAAGGAGGAGGAAGTTAAAGAGCATTAGGGCCAGCTATTATGCCCTGCAAAACTGCAGTGGCAAATCCAGCTCTGGATTTAGAAAAGATAGGCATGTGGTAATGTTTAGTGAAGGTATGTACAGAGCTCCAGGTAGCAGCTTCTAGGATGTCCCTGGTAGGGACTCAATCTGAGAGAAGTCGCAGAGGTAGATGCAGCCCTGGTGGAATGTGATCTTATCCCCTGTGGGGTAGGTTTTCCATGGTGCTTGTAGCAGAAATGAATGTAATGGGCTATTCATTTGGAAATGGTTTGCTTTGAAATGGCCTTCCCCTCTGCCCCTGCAACAAAACTAACTAGCAGCTGCTCAGATTTTCTGGTAGACTTAGTCCTGCCCAAATAGAATCTAAGTTGTCTGTGCACATCCAGAGAGTGCAGTATTCATTCCCCCTTTTTTTGTGGATTAGGGAAAAAGTAGGCAAATGAATAAAGGCCACAGAAGACACCACCTTGGGCATAAAGGAAGGGTTAGTCTTGAGGGAAACCCTGTCCGCATGGAAGATAATTAAGGGCTCCACTGCCATGAGGGCCTGTAATTCAGACACTCTTCTTGCTGAAGTGATGGCTAGAATGAAGGCTGTTTTCCAAGAAAGGAATTTCAACTCAGCTGTAGCCGCTGGTTCAAAGGGGAGAAGAGTGGGCTTTTCCAATACAAAGTTAAGGTCCCAGGCTGGAGTGGGAGCTCTCCTGTGGAGTCTTACATTTTTGGCCGCTCTAAGGAATTGCTTTAGCAAGGGGTGAATACCCTGGGCGCAGTAGATAGCCAAAGGGAAGTGCAGAGAACTGTATGGAGCCTGCCCTGAAGCGTAGGTATTTCCTGCAAGATTCCCTTATTAGGATGTGCAGGTAAGCTTCCTTTAAGTATAGTGTTGCCAGCCAGGCATCCTTGGCTAGCATGGGAAGAAGCTGTTGCAGAGTTAGCATTTTGAATTTTGGAACTACCAGAAGGGTGTTGAGAATAGAGAGGTCCAGGATAAAATGCCAGGAGAAGTCTTTTCTGGGTACCAGAAAAAGTCTTGAATAAAAGCCTTGTCCCCTTTGTTCTTGGTTTCTGGGACAGGCTGAATAGCCCTGATATTGAGGAGAGAGAGGGAACCTGCTGTTGGGCCTCCGCCCACTGATTTGGGGGTAGGTCTGGCCATCCGTTTGATGTTGGTAGGGTGTGGAAGTGGAATCCGTATCCTTGGCAAACTTTGTTCAAAACCCAATTGTCCTAGGTAAAGAGTTCCCATTTTTTTTGCATGCAGGGCAAGCCTTCCTCCTAAGGGAGCAGTTAGTAGAGCAGAGCTTGGAAGGGTTAAGGTTAAGTCATTGTGCCATTTTTCCATAGGGGGGTGGCTTACTACGCCTTGCTTTGGAAGTGGGAGCCCCCCCATTGCTTAGGTTTGTGAAAAGCCTGAGACTGTAGCCTAGGTGGTCTGCTGTTCTTGGGTTTGGACTGGAAAAGTACTTATAGGAAATCTTTAACAGTTTGCATAGATTTAGCATTTCCTCCATCCTTTTGAGGACTTTTTCTGCTTTGCTGCCAAAAAGGCGGTCTTGGTTTAAGGGAGCATCCAGTAATTTAGCATTTACATGATCTGGCAAGTTTTGTCATTAAGCCAAGCATGCCTTGTAAGTACAGACCCAGTGACAGCAGCCCTGCAAGATGCTTCTAAAGCGTCAAAACCACATTGTAACGTATGTTTACCAATTTGTTCTGCAGAATGCATTAAATCCTGTAATTCTTTGTGTTCAGTACAGTAAGGAATCAACATCATTTTCTGTTTAAGTTGCCCCATAACATCATGCCGATACTTTAACATATGAAACTGGCAATTTAAAAGATCTGGTGGCCAAAGTAGCAGAATCTCTATCAGAAGGGGTAGGATTTTTGGCAGCAGTAGCCTTATTGCCTTTTGGTCCTTGGGAAATGATCTCTGGATCCGCAGAAGGATTCTTGAAGAGGAAAGTACAGTTGTGTACACTTACCATAAATGTAGTTGTTCGAGTGTATTCACTGTTGCAGTCATTACATTTGGGTAATCTGCTGGCAGGTTGCCCTCAGTCGGCCTGAATTCCAAAGTCTTGGGTCCTGCGTCGGTTGCTGTCTTCTCTTCCATGACGTCAGGTCGTCAGGGGTATAAAATATGCAGCCATTTTCTTTAGTTTTTCTTGCCCCCGATGTCAGGTGCCCCCAAAAGGTAGCAATATCATATATATATATATATATATATATATATATATATATATATATATATTCATGCATCACCATAAACTTTACCTTCATCTACAAGCAAATACACCACATAGGTTGTAGAAGATAGAGAAGGAAAGATAAACTTTAGAATGACAGGGGGATGGCAGGAGGGTAATCTGGACTGCAACAGTGAATACACTCGAACATCTACATTTATGGTAAGTGTACACAACTGTACTATGTTCTTCATGTTTCACTGTTGCAGTCATTAAATTTGGGTAGAATCCCAAAGCTATGGTTGGGAGGCTGGAGCTAAACAGCATTAAGTGCGGCTATAAGGCCCTGCAGCACTGCAGTGGCAAAGCCTGCACTGGACTTAGAATAGAGAGGCAAATGGTAATGCTTTGTAAAGGTGTGAACAGAATTCCAAGTAGCAGCCTCTAGAATGTCTTTGGTTGGTACTCCCCTTAGAAAGGCTGCTGAAGTAGCTGCAACTCTGGTGGAATGAGACCTAATGCCCTTGGGCACAGGTTTACCATGGTGTAGTAGCAGAAACGGATGCAGTGGCTTATCCACTTGAAATTGTCTGCTTTGAAATAGCCTTTCCTTCTGATCCTGCAGCATATGACACTAGTAATTGCTCAGTTTTTCTTAGAGCTTTAGTCCTGCTCAAGTAGAGTCTTAGCTGTCTGTGTACGTCCAATGAATGCAGAATTCTCTCCCCTTTGTTCTGCGGATTTGGATAAAAGTTGGCAGATGAATTGTTTGGTTAACAGCCACACTGGAAACCACTTTAGACATAAAAGTAGGATTTGTCCTCAGAGACACCCTGTCTGGGTAAAATATGATAAAATGCTCTACAGCCATGAGGGCCTGTAGCTCTGAAACTCTTCTTGCTGAAGTAACTGCTAATAGCAGAGCTGTCTTCCACGATAAGAACTTTATATCAGCTGGTTCAAATGAAGGCAGGGTGAGCTTTTCCAACACATAATTGAGATCCCATGCAGGTAATGGAGATCTTCTAGGAGGCCTTAGATTTCTGGCTCCTCTAAGATACTGCTTTAGCAAAGGATGAGAAAAGATCGGTGGCTCTGTATTGTAATGAGCCAAAATGGCAGAGGCATGGATTTTGATTGATGTGAAAGA
Source organism: Protopterus annectens (assembly GCF_019279795.1). NCBI lineage: Eukaryota > Metazoa > Chordata > Ceratodontiformes > Protopteridae > Protopterus > Protopterus annectens. The sequence continues at coordinate 1,180,208,726 of NC_056745.1, forward strand.
TAGGCCTTTGTCAAGCATCTCAGTTAAGTATTGTACTAACTGAGGAATATGTGGTTCTGCTGTATCCATTCCTTGTGCTTGATTCCAAGCACAGAATCTCTTCCATTTGTCAGCATAAGATTGTCTAGTACCAGGCCTTCTGGCTTCCAAAATGACATCCATCACAGCATTACTGAGAGCTGTCGTTCATATGATTACATGATTAGCCATGCTGCCAGGTTCAGAGTCTGTAGTTGATTGTGCAGGATCTGATTGTTTTGCTGGGACAGTAGCTGTAGCGTTTGAGGCAAGGTCCAAGCTGGGTATCGAGACAAGTTCCTTAGGATTGGGTACCAGTATTGGCGGGGCCAATCCAGGGCAATTAATATCATCTTTGGCTTCTCTTGTCTGACTTTTAGGAGGACCTTGGGTAGAAGAGGCAGAGGAGGAAAGGCGTAAACTGATAAGTTTATCCAACTGAAGGATAGGGCGTCCACTTTCCATGCTTGTCTGTGATAAGTCCTTGTGCAGAATCTTTTCAATTGATAACTTTGAGGAGAGGCAAACAGATCTATGTCTGGGCTCCCCCATTTCTCTGTTATCATGCTGACTTGTGGATTTAGTTTCCACTCATGAGGATCCATAAGGTTTCTGCTTAAATCGTATGCCAGAGTGTTTTGTTCTCCTGACAGGAATTGAGCTTGAAGATGTATTTGGTAGGTCAAAGCTGTGTCCCACAGTGCCATGGCTAATCTGCAAAAGGGGTATGAGTGTGTGCCCCCTTGCTTGTTTATATACCACATGACTGTGGTGTTGTCCGTCTTTATCAGTAGTTGTCCTGGATGACGCAAGTCCTTGAAGGCTGTTAGGGCATTTTGAACAGCTAGCATCTCTTTCTGGTTGATATGTAGATGCATTTGTTTCGGTGCCCAAATGCTCTGAATGCATCTTCCTGCCATGTGGGCCCCCCAGGCATAATCTGATGTGTCTGTTGTTAAGATTTGACTGGCAGGGGGTAGAGTGAAGGGCCATCCCATGTTTTGGTGACAGGCCTTTGCCCACTATAGAAACTCCTGTTGCAGGCAGGGAATGACAGGAATCATTGCTTCCAGACTGTGTGAATGTTGACTCCATAAACTTTTTAGGTACCACTGAAGTTTCCTCATATGCAGTCTTGCACATGGAATTAGTAGGATGCAGGATGCCATGAAGCCCAGAGCCTGCAGAATTTGTCTCACAGAAGACTGGGTTTTTGTTGCCATCAGTTTGAAGTAAGTAGTCAGTTGCCTTTGTTTGTCTGGCGTGAGGAAAGCCATCTGGGCAGTTGTATTCAAGCATGCACCCAGGAATGTTATCTTTTGAGAGGGTACCAGTTGTGATTTCTTTTCGTTTACTGTGTACCCTAGGCATGTTAGAAGCCTTTTCACAAACGCCAGGTGTCGAAGAAGAGTGTCCTTGTTCTCTGCTTGAATGAGACTGTCGTCCAAGTAAGGATATATTTGTATACTTCTTTGTCTGCAAAATGCAATTACTGGTGCCAGGCACTTTGTAAAGACCCTGGGCACAGTAGATAAGCCAAAGGGCAGTGCAGAGAATTGGTAATGTATTAAGCCAGCCTTGAATCTGAGGTATCTTCTGCACAACTGTCTTATTGGTACATGCAGGTATGCCTCTTTTAGGTCTAAAGTCACCAGCCAAGCATTCTTGCCCAGCAAGGGCAGAAGCTGCTGCAAAGTCAGCATTTTGAATTTTGGGATGTCCAGGTATGTGTTCAGAATCGATAAATCCAGTATTGGCCGCCAGGCCTTGTCCCTTCTGGGTACCAAGAACAGTCGAGTAAAAACCTTGTCCTTTTTCCTGTTCTGGTACTGTGTGAATGGCCCCCATATCCATGAGGGACGTAACCTGTTTCTGTGCCTCTGCCCATTGATTTTTTGGCAGATCTGGCCAACCATCTGCCATTAGCAGTGTGGAAATGGAATCTGTATCCCTGTGATACGATGTTTAGTACCCACTTGTCCTGGGTTATTAACTGCCAATTTTGAGCAAAAAGTGCTAATGTTCCCCCTATGGGTGCTGCCAAAAGATGAGTGCTTGGTGTAGGCAGAGGGAAGTCATTGGGATTGCTTTCTGTAGGTTTGCGCTTTATCTCTTCCAGATTTTGAGGTGGATGCGCCCCATTGCTTTGACCTGTATGAGTCTTGCGCCTGGTATCTGGAACCCTTAGGGCATCTGGATTTGTCCCTTTGAGCTCTGTCTGACACAGGAAAGGACCAATTTTTTGTAGGCCAGTGTCTACTGAATCTTGGTGGCTGCACTTGTAAGAAGTCTTTAACAGTTTCCATAGACTTAGCTTTGTCTTCCATTTTCTTTAAAACCTCTTCTGCCTTAATGCTAGTGAATCATGCTGTAAAGGTGCATCTAGCAATTTAGCTTTAACATGATCAGGCAAATTTTGTTCCTTTAACCAGGTATGCCTCCTAATCACAGATCCACTAACTGCGGCCCTGCAGGAGGCCTCTAAAGAATCAAAACCACATTGCAAAGTATGCTTCCCAACTTGTTCAGCTGCATGCAATAATTCCTGCAATTCTTTATTTTCTGCACATTCTGAAATCAACATCATTTTCTGTTTCAGCAATCCCATAACATGTTGTTGGTACTTAAGCATATGAAATTGACAGTTTAAGGCCCTGATTGCCAAGGTTGCAGATGTATAAACCTTTTTACCCCATCTGTCCAGTGCCATTACATCTCTGTTAGAGGGGGTTGGATTTTTAGCTGTTGAGGCCTTAACTCCCTTTGGACCGTGTGAAATAGTTTCAGGATCAGCAGCAGGGTTTCTAAATAAAAATTTATGTGAGTCAGGGACCCTGTAATATCTGTCAGGCTTACTGGGAGCCAGAGGTAAGGAGTCAGGGTCAAGCTTGACTCCGAAAACACATCATCCACAATGTCTAAAACAGGGGAAATGGCTAAAAGCTTGTGCTGAGGGAGAAGAAGGAAATCCCTGAACCTCTTTTTTCATTCTGAGAAGTCTTGACTCTCCCAGTGAAAATGCTCCCTCAAAGTATGTAAGGTTTCTCCAAATTAATAATCCTCAGGAGGAGATGCAGATGGAATGGACTCCTCAGCATCAGAATCCTCATAGGGAGGTACAGATAATTCCTGATCAGAAGAGGAATTAGAAGAAATAGAAACCTGATCTGAAGATTCATAATCAGTGTCTTGCCTAAGCCTCTTATCTGGTTAGGGATGGGTACCCCTGATCAAGTTAATAAGGTCTTCAGCCATTTTGATCATCTGGTTTTTAGGCATAGAAGCCTGTGCACATGGCTCATGCATCATTTTATTAGTTAGAAGTTGCTTTTGTCTTTGGTTTTGCAGCTGTTGTCGGTTTGATATACAAATATTGAGGTCTGAAATCACCCTCAGAAGCCGGTGTCTGCTCAGCAGCTCCGGACCCATCTGCGGAAGATACATCCGTCGGTCCAATACTTTGAGTATCTTGTGGCATGCCGGACTCCACATGGGTGTCGGTAGAGGCCTGCGAATTGAAGGTAGCGGGTATCAGGGGGTGCGAAAGCGCCTCACTGAGTACCGGCCTTTCTCTGTCCTTTTCTTTGCGTTTTTTATGTACTCCAGTAGTCGGATTGCTATCAGATGATATTTCTGGGTAGTTAAATCTGTTTCCAAAATACTTTGATGCAAAAATATACCGACGCTTAATAGTGCATTGGTTAAATCTAGCACAAAACCGACAGCCAGGCATGTTGTGATCAGGGTCTAGGCAAGAAATACAGTATAAATTTAAATCCTTATGAGGTATTTGCTTCCCACAAGTAATACAATTATTAACTTTTTATGACATCCGTAAAAAGAAAGAAAAAAGTTTCCCCAATGGGGTACTTAGCTTTAGTGAAGACTTCGGTTCTGAAACTCAAACTCGAATATTTCAGTAGTCGGCCGACCGGCACTTGCGAAATGCTTCTGCTTCGGACACCACGCGGCAAGAAAGACTAAAGAAAATGGCGTCGGCTGCATGTTCTATACCCCCTGACGACCTGACATCATGGAAGAGAAGACAGCAACCGACGCAGGACCCAAGACTTTGGAATTCAGGCCGACTGAGGGCAACCTGCCAGCAGATTACCCAGATGTAATGACTGCAACAGTGAAACACAAAGAACATCTTGTGAGAGTCAGGTACTCTGTAATACCTGTCAGGTTTTCTGGGAGCTGGAGGTAAAGTGTCTGGCAAAAGGCTAGATTCCAAGAAAGCATCATCTACAATGTCCAGAACAGGAGGGATAGCTAAAGGCCTATGTTGAAGTACGATTAAGAATTCCCTAAGCCTCTTTTTGGAGTCAGAGTAATCCTGGCTTTCCCAGCAGAAATGCTCCCTAAGTGTGTGCAAGGTTTCACCGAAAGAAAAATCTTTTGGAGGGAAAGCAGAGGGAATGGAATCCTCTGCATCAGAATCCTCATAAGTAGATAAGAGCAAATCCTGGTAATCAGAATGAGCAGAAAAAACAGATTCCTGATCAGAAGAATCAGAAAGAAACTCAGTTCTAGGTCTCTTAGAGGGGGAAGGCTGGCCTCTCTTAATCAAGGTAATGAGGTCTTCAGCCATTCTAAGCATTTGTTTTTTTTTAGGCATATGGGCCTGCGGTTTGGTCATCGGTTTTCTAGGAGTGGTGCGAGTTTTAGGCCTGGATGAAAACAATGGTGTTGGTTTAATATGAATGTCTGTAGGCCTGAATACCCCCTCAGAAGCTAGTGCCTGCACAGTGGCTCCGGACTCATCCAAGGTATAGACATCCACAGATTCCATAGTCGAAGAACCATCTTGCGGCATACCGGACTCCGAATGGGTCTCAGTAGAGGCCTGCGAATCAGAAGTAGCAGGTATCAGGGGCTGAGAATGCACCTCACTGAGTACCGGCGGACTGGCGACTAGCTTAACAGAAGCGTCATCGGCAGTTTTGTACCTATGTGGTCTGTCTTTGTCTTTATCCTTACGTTTTTTGGAAGATCGGTAGTCGGATGGCTTGACGAAGCCATTTCAGAGTACGGAGAACGAGTATGAAAATAATTAGCTGCGAAAATATCCCAACGACGGATAATTCGGGCATTGAATAAGGCACAAAACCAACAATGAGGGACGTCGTGGTCTGGCCCTAAGCAAGGGATGCAGTAAGAATGAAAATCTCTAGGAGATATTTGCTTTCCACAGGTAAGACAATTGTTAACTTTTACTGACATCAGTTAGAGCAAGAAAAAGGATCCCCAATGGGGTACTTAGCTTATTTGAAGACTTCGGGTCTGAAACTCGAAAACCAAAATTTCAAGAGTCGGCTGACCGGCACTTGCGAACTGCTTCTCCTTCGGGCACCGCACAACAAGAAAGACTGATGTAATGGCATCGGCTGCATGTTTTATATCCCTGACGACATGACATCATGGAAGAAGAGAGAGCATCCAACGCAGAAATCCAAAGACTCTGGTATTCCTGCGAACCAACAATGCGGGACGTCGTGGTCTGGCCCTAAGCAAGGGATGCAGTAAGAATGAAAATCTCTAGGAGATATTTGCTTTCCACAGGTAAGACAATTGTTTTTACTGACATCAGTTAGAGCAAGAAAAAGGATCCCCAATGGGGTACTTAGCTTATTTGAAGACTTCGGGTCTGAAACTCGAAAACCAAAATTTCAAGAGTCGGCTGACCGGCACTTGCGAACTGCTTCTCCTTCGGGCACCGCACAACAAGAAAGACTGATGTAATGGCATCGGCTGCATGTTTTATATCCCTGACGACATGACATCATGGAAGAAGAGAGAGCATCCAACGCAGAAATCCGAAGACTCTGGTATTCCTGCTGGCTGAGGGCTACCTGCAGGCAGATAACCCAAATGAGATGACTGCAACAGTGAAACACGAAGAACATCCACAATGCAAGGAGTGTTTGGCTACGTGAGAGCTACACTGTATGAGGTCTGTTAATTCTCTGGTAGTACTATTGTCAGGAATGGAAGAGAACTTCTGTTTAATCAGTTCGAGGACAAAATGGAATTGACAATTTAAGGCTCTTACAGCTGAAGTGTATACCTTTTTTTCCCATTCTGTCTAAAGCTTTGCTTTCTTTGTCAGCTGGGATGGGATTTTTAGATGAATTTGTCCTAGCTCGCTTAGGGCCTTGAGTAATGACTTCAGGGTCTGCAGTAAGGTTTTTGAAAAGATATTTGTGGGTGTCTTGCACCCTGTAATATCTGTCTGGTTTTTTGGGTGCTGCGGGGACAGAATCTGGTGAAAAGGCAGATTCTAGAAAAACATCCTCCACTACATCCAGGACAGGTGGAATGGCCAAAGGTTTATAATGGGGAAGGTCAAGGAACTCTCTCAGGCGTCCCTTTTTCGTTTGGCTGGGGTGGGGGGGTGGGGCTGGCATCCTCTAACAACAGTCATCAAGTCTTCTGCCATTCTGAGCAGTTGCTGTGACTGAGGAGCAGGGCTGACTAGGTGTAGGTTGGTGGTTGGGTCCTTGGGGCGGGACCTTTTTGGGGGTAGTCTTAGGTTTGGACCTGGATAGGTCAGTAGTCTTGCATAAAGTGAGTTTAACCAGCAGCGTAGTCGGCTGTCTGAGTCTGGTTTCGGTAGTCAGAGGAGTCTCAGCAGAAGCTGGTGCCTGCAAAGCGGCTCCAGACCCAACCGCGCCAGAATGAGGTGACATACTGGCAGATGGAGGTGGATCCGGAGGAGTATTGGACTCAAAATAGGTCTCAGTAGAGGCCTGTGACAGTTCCTCAGCTGGTGTCAGGAGCTGGGAAAGCACCTCACTGAGTTCAGCTGCAGCACTTGAGTTGAAAAATACCAGACTTTTGACTTGAGTCATCAGAGGGCATAACTTTATCCTTGTCTTTCTTTTTCCTAGGTAAGTCAGTAGCTAGTTGAGAGACCGATGCCATATCGCATTCAGAAACAGACTCACTAAAATGCCTAGTTACAATTTCAGCTCTTCTCCTTATGGTTCTATCATTAAACAGGGCACAGAACCGACATCCGGAGACATCGTGGTCTACACCTAAGCAAGTGATAAGGAGAGAATGGAAGTCTTGGTGTGGGATCGGCTTTCCACAGCTGAGACAATTACTGACTTTCTCTGACATCAGTTAAAAGCAAGAAAATATTCCCCAATGGGGTACTTAGCTTTAGATGGTTTTCCTCACTCTGGCAACGGCCAACCAATGCACTTGCAAAACTGCTTCTGCTTCGGTTCCACGGCGAGAAAGACTCATGTTATGGTGTTGCCTGTCACCCTTTATAGACCTGACGTCAGCCACAGTCTCAGACCAGCTGATACAAGAGGGGAATCCTTTACTCTGGTATTCAGGCCAGTCAAGGGCTACCCAGCAGGGATAACCTCACAAGTGATGACTGCAACAGTGAAACATGAAGAACATCCAGGACCATGATTAGGCAAGAAGTTTGGATTTTCAACTATACTGGTGAAACAGGAGGCAAATGTACAGAATGCAGAATGAGTTTTTTTTCAAATCACCTCAAAAAAAAAACCCTACAGCACAGCAAGAATAAGTCTTGCATGTAAGTACTAGGCTAGCTGCCCTTGCAGGCCATTTTAAGCCTGACTAATTTTCCTTTAGGTGCTTGAATTTAGTGATCCTGTTTGGTGTAAGGCTGGCCTTATCCATCCTATGGTCAATAATTATGTATTAACCCCAGTAAGAATAACCAGGATCATACCACAGATAATATGAGGGGACCCAAGAGCATGGAGTAAAGCATTCGGAGCTGCCTCTGCTCATTAGTAGTACAGGTGGCAGTTCTGGGTTAAATTTGCTACTATCTATCCATAAATCCAAGTTGCATTTAAATATGGGAAGGGATGAGATTTACTTTATGTGGACGAGGAGTCTGTTCCAGAGTAAAGAGAGGCAGATGGCGTCTCATCACACACTTTGAGAAAGAATGATCAAAATGTTGCAACAGTGACTTGGAAAGCTGACGATCCAAGTATTAGGGAAACTAAGTTTAAGGTCAGAAACCCTAGGGAAACTAAGTTTAAGGTCAGAAACCTGATTTAGGTCACAAAGAATATGAACCAAGGAAATATGTAACAACCCAGATATGGTAAGTTAATCAGAAAACTGTCTAGACATAACAACTTTACATAAAGTATGAAGACTGTAATGTCACCAGTAGTTTAAATATTTCTAAGAAAAATGCAGTGTATCGCTTAAGGTAGAAATAAACATGATTCTTCAAGTATTTTAAATAAGCAAGACATACTGGTATAGTTACAGTGCAGTCAGAGTATGACTGGAATTAATTTATGTAATTGGAGAATGTATCAAATACTTCTAAAGAAAGGGAGCTGTAGAATACAATGACATATAGAGAGCATATCACTTTAAGATAGAGTAAGCAGCAGAGACATATATTGTAAAGTTTCTGATGAGAATACCTCTTACACCTCAGTATCTGCATTCAGGTATTACTGGCTGCACGCATGATGAAACAGTGTAGATATGTTATAACAGTGCTCTCCCACAGAATAACTTGATCCCTGCCTCACTACCTTAAGTAAGATCAGTTCAGACCAACATATACAACCCTTCTGATGCAACAATGCATCCAGCAACAATAAAAATTCCCTAATAAAAACAACTTTGTGTCAAAAGAACACATTTATTCTCCCACATACATTATTACTACTGCTTTTGCTGGTTTCTTTAGGCTGTACTTGGTCACATAAAAATGATGAAGTATTAACATGATAACCAGTTCACAGTCTGCCTGGAATCCATGAGCCTGCCCACAAAATTTGCTTTTTACACAAAGACTTGACTAATTCAGTCCATGTTATGTCGTTTCAGTATTAAGAGTATTTCCTGCTTCACATATATCTATATATACACATATATATATATATATATATATATATATATATATATATATATATATATATATATATATATATATATATATACACATATATATATATATATATATATATATATAGGTATTGGACATTGTATTGAATGAACAGTGCCCCAGCACACTGCAGATAGACTCTAAATAGTCAGCACAGACAGGGGGTTGACAGGTGTGTGAGTGTGACAATACCTGATTAGGAAAATATTTCCTTTCCCCGAGAAATGTGTGATCTTGGAGCTAGCCTATGCAATTAGAGGGGGATGTGGTGGTGCAGTCCCCACATGGGGGGGGTGCAGGGAGACTTGTCCCCCCACTACAAAAATGCTTGCCACTAGTTTACTCCACTCAGGGGTAATCCCTAGAGCATATGAAGAATGTGTTGTCCTTAGTGTGTGTGTGTGAAGTTAGGTAGGTGACCTGTAAGGTGTCGGGACACTAAGTTCGATACAGTGTCCTACACCCATATATATATATATATATATATATATATATATATATATATATATATATATATATACACACACACACACACACATATATATATATAGATATATATATATATATATATATACATACATACATATAAACACACACATATAGATACATGTACATACATACATATATACACATACATTTATTTATACAAACATACACACCTGCAACTTTTTCATTAGTACTGTCCAAAGCGAATAAATGCTGGGGCAATTTCTATCTGTGCTCTAGCAGTGATTCAAAGTTTTGTTTTGATTTTGGCTTTAATTTTTTACTATGGTTATGTGATCTTGGAGTAAAATATAGTGCTAGAGGGCTTGCACCCTCCAAAAATGCTTTTTTGTGTCTCTAACATCACTCAAGATTCACTGTCCATTGGGGTGCAAACATGCAGTCTAAAAAATGCATCTGCTATGATCAGTGACAATTTAACACAGCTCTCTATATTACGACTCAACAAACAATGAACAGTTAGTTCAATGAACAGCAGGCCATAATAAAAAGAATACCAAATTACATGCTTATTTTATAATAATGTACCAGACATGCATTAATACTGTAAACTTGTTTACTTCCTGTTCCGTTTTTTGTATTTTGATTTATTTTCAAGTCTATGGATATGGCAAATATTCTGGATAGACATCACTTTACACGGATGTCTCAATGCCTTCTGCTCTGCAGTATGGAGGACGATGATGATGATATGGGAAGCTTTTTGAAATGTTGACTTCAGATCTGCTGAATGGCAAAGAATCCGCTGTTTTAAGTTGAACTCTGGTTCTGATATGAGTGAGTAGTTTTCAGAAACACACCGTACCGCTTGCCTACATGTACTTACAACGTAGACTTTTGATTTTACTATGTATAGTGCTGATTTACTTCATATAGTGTTGATATACTGTTCAATTTGTTCCATGTCATCTCTATCAATTTATGTTTCACTTTATCTTTAATTTATTTATCAGTGATGAAACAAAACAGCAACTGTGATTTATTCCTTGGTAAATGGCAGCTCTAACATCAGATCTAGACTGTACTTTTAAAGTTTCCTAGTCTGCTGTAGTAAAATGAACAGCACAATACCCTGGGGACAAATCTGTACCTAGAGGATAACAATTCCAAATAGAAGCAATTTGGCAACTCCTTACAGATTAACAGAACTGCTTGTGTAAAGAAGAAATCCTGTTCAGCATTTTATATTATGGATAATGACATTAGCTACAGTCCCTGGACATTTCACTTTCAAGGCATCTAGGGCAGACATACTTCCATTACCTCTGTTCCCTGTTTCCACTACACGATGATGCATTTAGAATAGCCAGCTAAACATATCACAGCAGAGTACTTCTAAGCTGATCAATTGCTAATTTTTTTAAAAGAGCATTAGAACCTCCTATGTTGTACAGCTCCTAAAAATCCACAGTATTAACAAAAGTGCTACTCCACTTTCAGGATAAATTACATTCTCCTTCTTTGAGTCCTTTGAAAAGGACTGGATTTAGCTGCCAAACACTATCTCTAATACAGAATTTTGTGACTGTTCAATATGACCATTTTCAGATACAAAATCAACTTTCTGCTATAAGAAAGTCAGAAATACCTACTTTCATAACAATCATAGGACATCTGCTACTGTTCCACCTACAGGATACAAACACCCAGTGTCGCTATTGTGAAAATGTCGACAGATGACAGTCCTAAAAAAAAGCCCAAAGCACTCTAGTCATAGTATAATTCCATTAGTAGAAGGTGAGGCTGTGTGATATATAATTTACCGTGTCAGGTTTGGTCACTTTGAACCAAACCAAAGTACATGCGACTTTTATTACAGCATTGCCAACACCCTAAACAACTATTAATGTTACAATGTACGCTTCTGATTGTTTCTTTTGTTTTGCAATGTAACAAACAGCATATAATTATATGATTGCCCCGATAATGCTTTTATAGTGTTAAATGTATTTTTCTGATTTCTGCTATTCAATGTACTAAACCTGCTTGAATGTTGCACATTAGAACACTTTATATTTCTTATGTCTCTGTACAACTAAGCTTAAGAACTTAAACACTGACTGGCTGATGCCTTATCTAGGATGGCAGCTGCAAAGGATTTGTCTGATTTCTCTTTGCTACAGTCTGCAAACTTTAAGGCTTGATGAACATACATAATTAGTAAACAAAACATCACTCCACTATATGCAAATGGGTTAGTACTGTTGGAGGGCATAATCTAGTTCTCAAAGTGACTTCATTATGCATACGGCCCAACACTTAGAAACTGGAATAAAAGAAAAAAGGCAGCCCACATGTCCCCCTTACGTTATCTTTGGTACTTAAAAAAATCTGGATTCTTGAACTTTTAATGATCTGCTAACAGTGGCTTTTCTCTGGATAACCATTATTTTCAAATGGCAAAAGCGTCTTTCAGCTTTTCCCAGTTAGGGGTCGCCACAGCGAATCACCAGTCTACAGATTGATTGGCAGTGTTTTTATGTTGTCGAGTTGCCAGCCCGGCGACCAACCTTCACTGAAGACACACACAGACACAGACACACAGACACACACAAACACACACACAGACCTACCTGCATGTCTTTAAAACTCACTCGACCGCAAGGTGGATATGCAGACTCCACACAGGAGGAGCTCCAGCTGAGAAGTGAACAGAGTACCTCTTGCTGTGAGGTAACAACACCAACCGCTGCACCATCACGTCCGACAATCATTTTCAAATTGCAATGGATACAAAAATCACATGCTTCAAACAAGATTGTGGCTGGAAAACAACTTGGGCAGTATCTTCTTAAAATTTTCTAATGAATTTTGGCATTTAATAAATTACAGTTACCTGAAAACAATCATAATACAGGTAAAACCATCTTGAATTTAATGGCATACACTGCATTAACTCTTTATATACAAGCAGAGTTTCTGCAGATCTCTGACCACAGCCAACTTCTTATCCATAATTCAGCAAACAGGCAGAAAATGGTTTGCACCTTTTGGTAGATACACAATCCTCCTTTACCACATTGGGCATAGTTTCCACTCATTCCATGCAAATTTGGTGAATGCAACCTCAGTAATGTAATATGGCTAATGTACCTAAAAGTGAACTCATGCATGCAGCCAAGTCACACAGACTTCCTTTGTAGAAATGCAAACAGCTAACTTTTGGAATGGAAGGTATTTCCCTATAACACCCCTGGCAGAAGAGCATGGTTCAGGGCACCCACTATACAGACTGACAAACTCTCACACAAAACACTACTATCCCCTTCTTTAAAACAAAGCACAAACTAAAATAAATGGAATAAAAATGAATATATATCAGTTTAACTAATAAAAAAGTCACTTGTATGGCATACTCCAGTCCAGCTTCTACATGAAATTAAAGTATTTTTTTCCTTTGTACAAAGGATCTTGCACTGCTTTGCTCAACAGTTAGCATACCTTCCTCTCAGAAACTTAAAAATGGAAATCTAGTTACGTGTGTTTTGTTTATGTAGTGGAAATAATGCTTTGGATGGATGTGAAGTAATGTTGAGATTTACTCAGTCTTGGCATAAGTGTTTTGAGATCAAATCTGGCCAAGCCTGGAGTAAACTATTCCTTAACATCTACTCCTCTGATGCAGGAATTGTTGAAGAAAATAGGGGAATGGATGAAATGTGGTACATCAAGGAAGAAACTGACATGGGAATTAACAGAATACCAATGTGCATGCAGAATAATACAAAAGCCTGGATAAACATGGAAGTAATGAGCGTTAAAAGGGAAAAGAGGTGTATACAGAGGTTTACCAACAAGGACAATTACATGGAGGAAATCAGGATATAAAAAAAGCAACAATGCTCCTACAGCTGCACAAGACAGCACTAGAGAAATGAGGCAAGGCAAAATAAACTATTCAGATACACACTGAAATGCAACAGAATACGCCATGCACTCAAATGCAGAAAAGTGTGCAAGAAAGCATCTGTAAGTTAGGGGATGGCTGGAAATCAGGCAGAGACAGAACACATTTTTCATATTTATATTTTCAAATGAAATGGCAGTAATATGCCTATCTATGAATTGTAAAACAGTTGTGGAAGGAGACAAATGGGACAGTGTTCAAGGAATAAAGTAAAGAAACCACTGGTGGGTGTTCAGAAAACTAAAGCAAAGGGATCAGACAAGATGTCTTGTCAAATATAGAGTTGGTGAACAATTGGAGTAATGCCAGAAAAAATGAGGAAAAGGAACAGTGGCTCCCTCAGACAAGTATCAGTCCAGGAAAGATATGGGCAATTACAAGTCTTCTAAACTCATGTATGTACCAGAACAATTATGAAGGCGGGGGGGTGACAGTAAAGTTGAAATGTAAATGACCTTGGAGCTGAGCAGTGGTACTACAACTTCAAGCAGCAAAGGTCTTGTTATCACAATCTGATCCAACACTACAGCTTAACAATGACTGGAATCCAGCAGATCTGATAAAATTGAACATTTTCAAGGTTTATGACTGTGCTCTGCACTGCGAAATGGTTGCGAAAAGAGAGTTGGGCCCCAATGGTGAAACGGGCTGGAAAGTAGTTGACTGGAAGCAAAGTACTGATAAGAAGACATCTACCTTTAACCAGTGGGATGCTGCAAGGATTTGATGATATGACTGGTTTTAATTAGCATATCTATGCCAGATATCACACCAAGGTTAGACAACAAGATCAATATGTTCCCAAATAAGTCTTCTAAGATGGCTGCACACTGATCAATAGCTTAACATCAGCTCTCCCAGTTTGAAAACAGAAAATTCGAAACTGCAGCTAGTGATAATATCACCTTTCCAGTTACTGTTTATTAAGTACAATGCCTGGATGCCTGCAAAGAAGAAACTAAGAGAACTTAAAACAAAATCAACTAGAAAAGGTGAAGAGAAAACACTGACTGGGAAGAATCCTACAGCTGTTCAACAAAAGGCACTTCAAACTCCAGCTTTGGTGCAAGACATGGCTTCCACTAGTCAAAACATGCTCCGAGCTGATGAAAATAAACAAAACACTGAAGGAGTATATCAACTCAAATAACAAAAGGCTGGAAAAATGGAAGACCCCTTGAACAGATATTCAGATGAGCTAATAAAACTGCTAATAAAACTGCAAAAATCAGATCAGAGGTCAAATAAAGTAATGGCCAGTCGAGTATAAGACTGCTCAACAGACAGTATTAATTTTACAAAGGCACAGATAAGCAGCTGTACTGTACTAGTATTCCACAGCAGGAATTGTTAATTTGAAATGGCACACCAAGTGTATGCCCCAAATATGACCATGAGAAAGCAGCCAATACCTTTATTAGTAAAGATGGACACCTACCAACAGAAAGAGTTGATCCTGACAAAACTGTGGCAAAAAGAAAGAAGTATTCAAAGTTGGAGTCAGTAGAATGGTTAAGGAAAATGATTATTTACTGGACACCAGAAAGAAGAGAAACAAATTTATTCTGGTAAACAAGGAATGTCGAGATGCAGGTGCAAGATTTAAGCTGCTGTATCCAGCTCTATTTAAAATATTTTTTCCTAGACGATTGAAGACATTTTTTGACACAGAACAGGCTAAGGAGGAAATGGAAAAGTTTGTTCAACAAAAAAATGAGTCATCAAGCAGAAGGGGACTCTGCTTTTCATCATCTGATAATAAAGCATACGGACAGACTTTTGGCAGTGAAACTTTTTCCACTGTTTCAAAAAGAAAATGCTTGAGGGAAAGAGAAAAGCATACGAGTTGACCAGAATAATCAGGAGCACTGTCAAACTGAAACTGTATCTGGCAATGGGAGATGGAGATGTACAGGAAAAAGACCTGAAACATGGAAATTAGTGAATAAATGTGAGACTATAAAGCATGAGTCACATTTGTGAAATACGGCTGTATAAGTGGAAAGAGTTGACTTTTGTCGAGTTTGTTAAACGTGTCTGGAAGTGAAAGGCATTCGCTTCACTTTCTGTTACTACTTTTTGGAAGGACCTTGGGTTGGGGGGCTTAGGAAAATGGTAACTATAAGTGAAATAATTTATTTTCTTAACAGTACTTCTAAAATTTTTCATAATATAAATTGCATATTTTATCGTAAAAGTATTTTTAGTTTTTCTCATATGTGATACATTTATTAAAATAGATACTTTTTTCCTTCCTCTTCTTTCTTTCTTTTTTTTTTGGTATTGACAAATATAGGCATTACAGTGCAGAGAGAGAAGAAAATCTAGGCAAAATCATTCTTAAGTTAATAGGCTGTAATCACGGGTAGTTGAGGTGGGAGACACGGTATAAAACTACACAGATCATAATATACAGAGAGCTGATATGGTTTATCTCCCTTTTGCAAGGATGAATGTCTGGATTAAGACCCCAGGCTTAAAATTTGTTATTAACAATCATTCTTAAGTTAATAGGCTGTAATCACGGGTAGTTGAGGTGGGAGACAGGGTATAAAACTACACAGATCATAATATACAGAGAGCTGATATGGTTTATCTCCCTTTTGCAAGGATGAATGTCTGGATTAAGACCCCAGGCTTAAAATTTGTTATTAACAATCATTCTTAAGTTAATAGGCTGTAATCACGGGTAGTTGAGGTGGGAGACAGGGTATAAAACTACACAGATCATAATATACAGAGAGCTGATATGGTTTATCTCCCTTTTGCAAGGATGAATGTCTGGATTAAGACCCCAGGCTTAAAATTTGTTATTAACAATTACAAACAACTAAATATGAGAACACTGAATATAATGAAAAGTTGCCCTTATGCAATAAGTGTTTCAGCTTGTCTTTCAGGGTACAACAGAGTACTATATTTTTTCACTTACTTTTACAAGGAGGCAAGCTGATAATAATGGAATAAAAGACAGAACACTGGTTTCTTCAAGGGTTAATTCTGAAAGTACACAAGCAGTTTTCATATCTGTGGGAGCAGTATAAGTAAAAGCAAAGACAATAATGTGCGTCTTAGAATGGATAATCTTAATTTCAGGTTAACTAAAGCGTATGTTAGCAGCTATCTATTAGGAGAGTTAAACATTATTTGAACATGTACATAGTTATGTGCGCTTATATCAAGTTAATAAGTTATGGGATGCTCTGAAGGTGTGTGTGTGTTTTTTTTTTTTGTTTGAGGACAAGAAAAATGTATAAAGGATTAACCTGCCATACATTATTGGGTGCATGTATCACAAATGCTTCTATTATGCCATAAACAATAGGTGGGAATAATGACACTTTCCATATTTACTTGGAATGTGAATGCTCTTACAGATGTAAACAATAATTAATTTAAGAAGTGCAGAAAACAAATAGCAGTGTTACAGGAGATGCATTTGCAAAGAATTAAACATGAATTTGATAAAGAAGGGATTTCAGGATGGATGGATTCTGCAGAATATAATGGACAAAAGAAAAGAGGAATACTTATATTAATTGCAAGAGGAGCTCCAGTAGTGACAGAAAAGGAAAAAAAAGATGATAATGCCAGATTTGTAGTAATAAAAGGCTGCTGGCAAGAGATGATTATTGCATTGGCATGTTTTTCTAGTCTACCTAAAGCTGCTATCTTGGAGCTTAAAAAAAATTGGGAGAAATAATTAGCTTTTAGCAAGGAATATTACTTACAGGTGGGGAATGGAATTTGATTTGCAACAATGAGAATATATCTGGTAGGCCTAGAAGGGAAAATATGTATTTATTTAACATTTGTTTACCAGGAAAGTCTGTCTTGGAACAATGCCAATTTTCAGCAGAGGCCCTGGGAGAAACACTCTAGATGCATGTCTTTGTAACATGGGAGGAAACTGGAGTACCCGGAGAAAACCCACATGAACGCAGGGAGGACATGCAGACTCTGCACAAAAGGCACTCCAGCCGAGAATCGAACCGGAGAACCTGTTGCTGTGAGGCGACAATGCTACCACTGTGCCATCCAACAAAATATAGTATATATTATACATACATATAGATATTATACATTGATATATACATATGTGTATATATATATATATATATATATATATATATATATATATATATATACATATGTGTATATATATATATATATATATATATATATATATATATAAATAAAATAAGGATAACAAAAGAGGGGAGACGCCTGAATAATTTATGAAATTATTTGATATGAAAGATGTGAATTCAGCATCATGAACTCAGAGAGAATTTACATATTATTCCCCAAGGTCTAATAATTGGGTAGACTTGACAGAAATTACATTTTGGAGGAAAATGTCAATTTAATTGAGAATATTGATACATATCCAATAACTATTTCAAATCATGCACCAATATTTATTAAGATAAAATTGTAGGGAAATGAAGTAAAGATGAGACACTGATGTTTGCTCACCTACCTATTAAAAACAGAGACATTTAAGGAATGGGTAGTGGAAATTATCCAGGAGTTATTATGAAAGCTAGAAAGTACTCCAGAAGTTATAGCTAAGTGAGTTGGACAAAATCAAAGTGGAGTTTCAAAAGAGGGTAGAAATAAAATAAAGATCTGGTTAAGTAATATATTAACTAGTATTATAGGAATTATTTAGCGGGAATGACAAATGTTAAAGTATTATAAAATAAGGAGAATCTCTCAGAACAAGAGGAGGCAACATTGCAAACTGCTAAAGAGAAGATCAGGGAGTACCAGGATTATATGCATGTGTTTAGATCAATGATTGCTATTAAGCAGCTGTTTTTTATAACAACTCCAAAGCACAAAAAACTTTTGTCACAAGGACTTAGGCACCAAAAATTAGAAAATATCTGTTTTCAAACTTAGGAACCCTACAAAAAACAGAAGGCTTGTAGAGGTATTAAAGATATTTTGGAAATTTTATGAAAATTTGTATAAAGTAAAGAAGTTGTGAAATCAAGAAAAAGCACAAATAGACATGTATGGAACACTTAATCATGAAAAGATTGGAGGTAGATAAGGCTCAATGACTAACAGGACAGGAGGAGATGAGATAAAAATGGTGATGTAGAACGATTCTACAGGAAACTCAAGGAAAAGATGGCATTCCAGTGCAAGTTTGGAAGTTAGGAGGGTAGAAAGTGATTAAAGATCTGGAAGGTTTTGCTTAACAGTATTGTAAAGGAGGGGAGGCACAAACATCCTGGAAAAAAAGCTGTGCTGTCTGTAATACCTAAACACGGCTAAGATCCAGCTTCATATAGGCCCAGTTCAATTCTAAACTATGGCTGTAAAGTGTTTATGTCTATAATGGCTAAAAGAATGACAAAGGTGATGCCAAAAGGGATAGACATTAACCGATAACCAATGAAGTTTTGTGGAGGGGAGGCAAACATTTGACAACATTAATTGAACAATGATGTTCCAGAGGGAAGCAGAATGTAAGAAAATGCCACTGTTAATGGTGGATCTTGATACAGAGAAAGCATTCAATAGAGTGAGCTGGGATTTTAGGAGTATGGCAATGGAAACATTTCCATTTTCTGGTACAATAATAAGATTAATTAAAAGTATATATCACGGATCGGAGGCAAAAATCAAGGTGGGAGGGTTCCTCTCGGATAAACTGTGCCTGAACAGAAGAGCCAGGCAGGGGTATTGTTAGAAAAATATGTACTAATGTATATGTTTAGTGCTTATTAGAAGCTAAAAGGATTAACACATTTCATTCTATTTTATGTATAGCTTAATTCTGTGTGAAATTATAAGATGCTTTTTCAAACTGCAGTATGCTTTCTGAAATTGCAAGATGCTCTCTGACCTAGTATTTGCTAGCACAGCAAAATTCATGTTTATGCCTTTTGGAAATTTACTGAGAAGCAGGTGATTATCTGCTAGGTCAGGAAAATGAATGAATAGAACAATACTGTTTTCTATAACGTGATTGAATATGAACAATCAGCTCTGTTCATGTTATGAGAACATGCACAGCTGCGGAAAAGAAAAGATACACCAAACAAAGACTGCTTAAAGAAATTAACTGTAATCTGCACTTGCTTTGTGCTCGAATTAGCCATAGTACCTTGAATGGTAACATTGCATAGTGAGAAGTTGTATCTGACCGGTGGTCATCAAGGCCACGTTGTTTTTCTTAGGAAGTTTTTTTGTAAACTTGATATGCCAGCAGAAAATCATGGATAAACAGCTGCTGTGAAATAATATTGAAAGAACTTGTGATTTATTACGTCAGCTTAGTAGGCAATACCTTGTAAGAAATGTATAAGAATAGCTTCACTTCCTGATTCTAGTTAGACAAACTCTGTATTAGCACGTTTTTTTCTCCTTGCTGCAAGATTAAAGTGCCTTAACCTGAACCTGCCGTGTGCTGATCATTTTGAAGTTATTTTTTCCTTTGACAGATTGGTCCTTCGAACCGGAAACTCTCACTTTCCCTCAGGTCAGATGGGCCAGGTGGCATGAAACCATATGGGGAAGAGACCACATTGGTTCTTCTGCTTTGAAAAACCTCCAACTGAATTTTTGTTCAAAAGAGGCCAGCCACTTTTCTGATCTGCGACTGGAGGACGAGTTGGTATGCGAAC
Source organism: Protopterus annectens (assembly GCF_019279795.1). NCBI lineage: Eukaryota > Metazoa > Chordata > Ceratodontiformes > Protopteridae > Protopterus > Protopterus annectens. The sequence continues at coordinate 1,180,228,716 of NC_056745.1, forward strand.
CAGAGACGGTCAATCACGGAGGCTCAGGTAAGGTGAGATTTACCTTTTTTTCTGTTTTAGATCAGGGACTTGATTGGAAATATCTGTCAGGCGATTTGTTTTGTACAAGTCAGGGACAGAAAGACTGTAGTCTTGTCATAGATCAGGGAAACAGAATAGGTAAGACAGTTATTCTAGATAAACTGTGAAATAGAAAATCTTGGTACCACGTGAAAATAAGAAGGGTTATGTAACATTTTTAACAGTCAGAACAATATGGGTAATAAGTGCACAAAATGTTCCCAAGACCCACCGCTAACCGAAGATGTAAAATATATGCAATTACAGTGTGCCGACAGTGTTAGATACTATACAAAATGGGTTAATAAATATGAATTTAATGGCAAATTAGAAAAATCCTCGCTTATAAAACTTGTCAAACAGCTTAAAGCTGACACAAAAGGTCAGGTAAAAAAGCAACGTCAGTTAGGTATTCCTCAGGCACACAGGTGGATTGAGGAAGCAAACTGTAGAGAACAAAAAAGTAATAATTCAAAAGCTATGTTTCTAGATAAAGAAGACAATAATTTAGTAATAGCATCAGCCCCTCCGCTTCCCGCACCAGAATATGAAGCGAGTGGACAAGCTGATCCACCTCCGCTATACCCGGCTGTCACCGCAAAGCCAAAACCATACGTCAGAGATCTCATCGAGACTAAGTCTCGAACACGTACTGAGTTATATCAAATGAACAAAAATTCATGAGCTATGAGTGAAGAAGAGATATGTCCGCTCATAGAAGTACCAAATCCTCAGGCAGGACAGGACCCGACTCTCCTAGTATATAGACCATGGACACCGGAAGACATCCACAAAGCCACAGAGGGAATTCCCCATCCAAAAGTTAATTTTAGAAAATTCTTAGAAGACTTACAGGGCATGAGGCTAAGTTACCATTTAAATGGAGAAGTAGTAGAAAAAGTAGTTAGACAAATCATAGGTCCAGATTGGCACATGATCAGTGGCAACTGGAATCCCCGTGACGCAGAACACAAGCCACTCCCACATAGCAATGCAGAACTGGATAACAGAGTGAAAGGTCTAACAGACCGAATCTCTGAGAAATGGAAGCCTAGGGCAGACTGGACTTGCATTAATCAATGCATCCAACAGGAAGGTGAAACTGTTGACAGATATTATGCTAGATTATTAGAGTGTTTTAATAACCATTGTGGCATGCAGGTACCTGAAGACCAGATGCTTGATTCCCCATATGAGCAGCAGCTAAAAAATGCATTTTTGAAAGACAGTATTGCACCCATTAGCAGCTTTATTACAAAGCACATGGTAGATCACCGTACAAGTAGATTGCAGTCATTACTTGAATATGCAAGACATGCCGAAAGGCATTTTAATAACAAAAAGAAAAAGAAAATCCAAGTATTTGCTGTAGAAGACGGAGCACACGTTTTTGTAGTGCAATCAGGGAAAAAGGGCAAGAAAAATGCCCAGGGAAACAAACAATCTGATAAACGATCAGAAGAGTTTGAAGAGAGAAAGAAAAGGGGTGAATGTTTTAAATGCGGAAAAAAGGGACATTTAGCAAGGGATTGCAAGCAAAACAAGAAGGTAGCCATGGAAGATAAGGAGGGTGAGGACTGACTATATGATAGTCAAGAATCACTAGAAGGGAATAACCATGAGAAGACAAATGCAAATGTGATAGAGGGAGTAGAGAATGTGATAGAAGAAATAGAGGAAGTACAAGAAATCACCGATGGTGAAGAAAGTGAAATTTTGGACTTAGCATTATTAAGCCTAGAGCTCTATTTAGCAGACACAAAATCGGAAGTTACACTTCTGGTAGAGGGGAGGGAAGTTAAATTCCTGTGTGACTCAGGGGCTTCACGAACCCTGATACATCCTTCCAAACTACCAAAAAATTCAGAATCACTTGATTGCATATTAGTGAAAGCAGCTAATGGACAGCTGTATCGAGAGCCACTCTCCCATAACATAGCAATAACTGACCCTGTTTCAGGGATGACCCAGAAAAGCAAAATTGTTTCTGCAAAATGCCCAGTAAATCTTTTGGGCAAAGATCTTATGCAGATATTTGGCATAGCAGTAGTACCGACTATGCAGGGTATGGAAGCACAGCGACAAATGGATACTTTTGTGGTGCGACCGGAGGGTGAAACATTTTATTGGTCACGGGTCCAGGGGCAGTAACCGAAGAACTGATGAACGTAGCCATCAGTAAGTCCCCCTCCCTTGACACTGATAAACAGCATTTGTTGCACTGTACTCTGTATTATTGTAGCACACCAGGACCTGATAAGGAATATGAGCAAGAACAGTTTAAAAACCATGCAAACAGATTAGTATTACGTAATCTGTACTGGGACACAGAAGGGAACAGAGTAGTTAGCTGTTCATTGCCCCAGGAATTCTTTGCACTCTATAAATCTAATCGATTACCACATGTTAGTTTAACTAAGGACAAGAATGTGAAATGGGCAGATCTTGGAAAAAAGTCACAAAGTGGGAAAAACTGAGTTAGAATTGTCAGAACAGGGAGTACAGAAGCAGAAGTTAAATTGGATAACACAGACACACCCAGCTGTACACTTGCAGTCTAGCGAGGACAGCCGATTAGCACTCTTACTAGAAGAGGAAGAAAAAGCTTTACAGAGCATACCAGAAACTCTCTGGTCAACAGGGAAATCAGATGTAGGACTAATTCGTACAACAGGACCAGTTACTATTACTCCAAAATCAGCATTCAGACCTCAAAAGAGACAGTATCCCTTAAGAAAGGATGCAGAAGTAGGAATCAAACCTATAATAGCAGCTTTACTTAAGGAAGGAGTACTGGTAGAATCTCCCAATTCACCATGTAACACACCCTTATTTCCTGTCAGGAAAGCAAATGGAGAATGGCACATGGTCCAAGATTTACAGGCTGTAAATGATACAGTAATACCTAGAGCACCTACGGTGCCAGATCCACACACCCTATTGAATGATTTGAAGCCTCAACAGAAGTATTTCTCTGTGGTAGATATTAGCAATGCATTCTTTTCGATACAGATACACCCTGACAGCCAACATTGGTTTGCATTCACATTTCAGGGGAAAAGGTATACATACACGCGACTACCACAGGGGTATTGTGAAAGCCCAACAATATTTGCACAAGAGATGGCAAGTTACTTGGCGGGATTTCGCCCACCAAGAGGCAGCCAAATTTTACTCTATGTAGACGACATCCTGCTGGCAGCCCCCACCCAGCAAGAATGCAGAGAAGATACCATAGCATTACTCCAATTTCTAGCCACTCAAGGACATAAAGTAAACAAAAACAAATTGCAGATTTGGAGAAAGCTGGTTAAATACCTGGGATATGTAATATCCAAAGAAGGCAGAACATTAGAGGAGGATAGGAAGATAGCAATTTTACAAGCACCCAAACCAACTACCAAGAAGGAAATGATGTCCTTCCTGGGCACGACTAACTTCTGTCGGAGTTGGATTCCAAACTATGTCTTGGAGTCTGCTCCATTGACCAACTTAATATACAAGAAGCCTATGGCAGCACAAGATTTATTACAATGGACACCAGAAGCAGAATCAGCTTTCTGCAAACTGAAACAACTGATAGCATCCTCATTAGTTTTAGGATTACCAAACTATCATAAACGTTTTTTCCAAACTGTAGATTGTAAACAAGGTTACATGACATCAGTATTAACACAGCAGCATGGGGATAAGCAACGCCCCATAGCTTATTATTCATCACAGCTGGACCCAGAGGCAAAATCCCTGCCCCACTGTGTACAAGCAGTAGTTGCAGTTGCAATGGCAGTACAGGCTTCGGCCTCAGTAGTGTTGTTCCACCCTCTCACATTGGGAGTGCCTCATGCAGTCGCAATTATTTTACTGCAAGAAAAAGTAGCATATCTTTCTCCTGCTAGACATCTTTCCTGTATGACAATACTCTTGAGCCAACCTCATATGACAATTGAACGATGTACAACTTTAAACCCGTCTACCTTGCTCCCAACCCCTGCGGATGGCACACCGCACAGCTGCCTGCAGGAGATTGAGCAAAAGACACTGCCTAGAAAAGATCTAACGGATGTTCCCTTGGATGATGCCGAGGTGACATATTACGTGGATGGCTCATGCAGAAGGGGTCCCACAGGACAGAATCTAGTAGGATATGCAGTAGTTTCTGATACTGAGATTTTAGAAGCAAAGTCTTTACCACACAACTTATCTGCACAAGCAGCAGAATTGATTGCCCTGACAAGGGCTTATACCTTAGCAAAGGGTAAATGTGTGAACATTTTTACTGACAGCCAGTATGCTTTTTCTACTGTACATGTTTTTGCACAACAGTGGAAAAATAGAGGAATGATAACATCTACTGGTAAACCGATTAATCATGCGCAATTTATTTTAGATTTGTTAGAATCTATTCAGTTACCTCAGAAAGTAGCTATTTGTAAATGTGTAGCTCATACCAAGCAACAGGATAGGATTTCAAAAGATAATGTGAGAGCTGATACAGCTGCAAAACAGGCAGCTTCAGCTTCAGAAGTATTTCTTTTGAGTGAGGAATTACAACCTTCTGAGATTTTAGATTTAGAAATGTTGAAAACAATGCAGACACTTACTACAAATGTAGAAAAACAGAAATGGATAAAACGAGGAGCAATTCTTGAGAAAGGGCTGTACATCTCCAAAGAAGGAAAACCAATTTTGCCGTCTAACTTGTTTAGATATGCAGCTTTGTTGAGCCATGGGCAGAGCCATGTCTCAACAGGGGGGATGGTACAGTTAGTGAACCGAGTGTTCACTGCATATGGATTTACAAACTACACAAAAAATTTTTGTGCAGCATGCCATGTTTGTAACAAGCATCATGCACAAGGAGCATTGAAGCCTAAGCAAGGGAGTTTCCCAACACCACCGTACCCATTCCATACTATCTGTATGGATTTCACAGAACTAAACAAATGTGAAAATAAGAAATATTGTCTTGTCATTATAGATATGTTTTCCAAATGGGTGGAAGCATTTCCGACTAAAAATCCAGACGCAACTACTGTTGCAAAAGTCATCGTTAAAGAAATTATTCCTAGATTTGGCATACTGGAAAAGATCTACAGTGACAATGGCACACACTTTGTAAATCAAACTATACAACAGTTGAGCCGATATTTCAGAATTTCTTTAAAGAACCACTGTGCATACCACCCCCAATCCGCAAGATTAGTAGAGAGGCATAATGGGGGTTTTGAAAAACAAACTTAGGAAATTGATTAGTGAGACACAGAAGAACTGGGTGCACTGCCTGCCTCGGGCATTGTTGAGCATGAGAACTGTTCCAAATGCAAAGGGGTTAACTCCTTTTGAAATACTGTTTGGGAGGGCATATTATATACCTCAGTGGAAACCTCTCAAGCCTGCAGACCAGGAGGCTGACAGTTCACTTGCAGAATATATGAGACGACTTTTAAGTAATAAACAACTTTTGCAGTTAAATTCTGTTTCAGATAAAGAACAAACCAGACCATCAGAAGCAGCAGTAGTCCCAAGCACGTGGGTCTGGGTGAAGGTTATCAAGAAAAGGAATTAGACCACACCAAGTGGGAAGGGCCATACCAAGTGCTACTGTCAACACCCACTGCAGTCAAGATCGCAGAGCGAGCATCCTGGATTCATCTGACACACTGTAAATTGGTTAAAAACTTTGAACTGGACAAAAAACCTGTTACTGTTACACAAGAAAACAATGACCAGATACGGAACAGAAATGCTGAACAACCTCAGAAGTATTGCATGATCATTCTGTTGGCCATACTGATAACATTAATCTTTTTGTTGTGGCCTTTCTTTTTTCCAGCCACACGAGCTGAACTGAATAAACGTGAATCACTCATAGACTGGCATCCGAACTTGAACACTTACCAAGCAATTAAATATGTGTATGCTGAAACTTTTAATGTTTCGAATTGCTGGATCTGCACAGCTATACCAACAGCATACGGGGGATTATTAATGACTGCTGTCCCCCTAGGGGTCAATGAGACCTGGGAAAATTTGCTTTTTGATACTACAACTGTAAAATCACAAGACAAAACAGCATTGTACCTGCCTGTTACACAAAAGGGAATTGTATGTTTTTACAAAAATGATACTGTTCAGGTAGGTTGGAGTAATTGTAATGCGACTGTTCCTTACAAATGTTATACCAAGGCCAATAATGCAGGTTATATCTGTGATGCAAACTATGACTCATATCTTGAGTGATACATAAAACTATTGACGAGATACAGCGTAATCCTGTTCTTTTTAAACAACTATCTATTATTGATAAGAAAATGTTTCATGCAGGGCAAGTGTATATTAATACTAAAGTAGAGAATTGTTATTTTGTTTGTGGGAAAAAGGCATACAAATGGTTACCTGAGAACTGGTCCGGCAGTTGTTTTTTGGGTTACCTGGTTCCGGCCATACGACACACTGCAGACTTGCCTCAGGGAAGAATTCGAAATGTCAGAGAGGTCACCAAGAAAACCGACAATCCAATAAAAAGGCCTGAAAATCCAGTGGGACGAATCGAAGCAGGTTGGAGAAACCATAATTCCGTAAAAAACAAAGATAAACTGACACACATAGACTTGAGTGACACTATTATATCGTGGGCAGGTATAGCCCCTGCACATGGCGCAGTGAAATCGATTTGGGAGCTGAGAAAACTGTACAAACTTCTCGAAGTAATGAGCAATGCAACTTTTTCTGCTCTCGAATTAATGACTGATGAACTTAACGCTATGAGAACTGTGGTGCTTCAAAACCGCATGGCTCTTGACTTCACCCTAGTGGCAAAAGGTGGTACGTGCGTTTTAATAAAAGAGGAGTGCTGTTCGTATATTTCTGACAACCAGTATGAGATAAACGACCATCTTGAGATGATTCAGCAAGTGTCAGCCATGACCAACCAGGCCCAAACCCACTGACGGACTTTTTCCAGAATTTGTTTGGGGGGTGGGGTAGCATCCTAATGAACATCCTGATTGCCATTTGTGTGGGATTACTCCTATTAGGAGTGTGCGTTTGTTGTGGTATTCCCTGCATGAAAAGATTGATCAAAGATTTTATAGACATGTCAGTTTCTGAGACTTTATATTAAAGTACTGAAATTGAAGAACTGTTGAAGAGTGAAACAATTTCATAAGTTTAAACTGAATGACTCTCTTAACTGCAAATTCTGAACAGAAAGAGGTTAGGAGAAGAAGCAACTGTTTATGCTTTTGAAAATAGAATAAAAAGTATTAACAGGGGGGAAATGTTAGAAAAATATGTACTAATGTATATGTTTAGTGCTTATTAGAAGCTAAAAGGATTAACACATTTCATTCTATTTTATGTATAGCTTAATTCTGTGTGAAATTATAAGATGCTTTTTCAAACTGCAGTATGCTTTCTGAAATTGCAAGATGCTCTCTGACCTAGTATTTGCTAGCACAGCAAAATCCATGTTTATGCCTTTTGGAAATTTACTGAGAAGCAGGTGATTATCTGCTAGGTCAGGAAAATGAATGAATATTGAATGAATAGAACAATACTGTTTTCTATAACGTGATTGAATATGAACAATCAGCTCTGTTCGTGTTATGAGAACATGCACAGCTGCGGAAAAGAAAAGATACACCAAACAAAGACTGCTTAAAGAAATGAACTGTAATCTGTACTTGCTTTGTGCTCGAATTAGCCATAGTACCTTGAATGGTAACATTGCATAGTGAGAAGTTGTATCTGACCGGTGGTCATCAAGGCCATGTTGTTTTTCTTAGGAAGTTTTTTTGTAAACTTGATATGCCAGCAGAAAATCATGGATAAACAGCTGCTGTGAAATAATATTGAAAGAACTTGTGATTTATTACGTCAGCTTAGTAGGCAATACCTTGTAAGAAATGTATAAGAATAGCTTCACTTCCTGATTCTAGTTAGACAAACTCTGTATTAGCACGTTTTTGTCTCCTTGCTGCAAGATTAAAGTGCCTTAACCTGAACCTGCCGTGTGTTGATCATTTTGAAATTATTTTTCCTTTGACAGATATCCTATTTCCCTTTGTTACTTGTGTTTATTTATTTGATTGATTGACATTTGTTTACTGGGAAGGTCCACTGCCTAAAAAAGCCCATCAAACAATGCAATATATTTTCAACAGGAGGAAAAAAATATTTACCAGAGTTGCTACAGTTGGCAGAAAAACATGCTATAAAACAGTAAAAGTGGGTAAATTCAAACTGTACTAAAACAGTAAGTTCAAACAGTAAAGGAGTGTAAAGAAAATCAAGTTAATTTGACATAGGTTGTCAGTTTGAAAATGAGGTGACTTTAGAATCCATATCAGATAAGTAAAAGGGGATGGCAAGAAGGCATGTGATAATGCAAGTAGAGCTACTGGAGGTTAAAGAAACACTTGGAATGCTTAAGGAGAAGAACACAAGAATTAGTAGTAGTTAGTGGGATGTCAGTAACAGTTTAACTGGACAAAGAGTGTGTTTTAGGTACTTAGTTTTGAAAGGCAGTACTGGGTCTGAGCTTGGGGAGAAGAGAGTTAGGTGATAGCGTTAGATGTGGTAAAGGAGTTACAAATTCAGTTGGGGGGAAGGTGCTTGTGTAGGGCTATTTTGAATTCAAAGGGATGTTGTTCAGATCTGATGGAAGAGGGGAGATTGTTCCAGAGTCTTTTCATAGTCCAGGAGTGAAGGAGTTTACCTGCAGGTAGGTTTGGCAGTCTTGAGGCTTGAAAATAAGTCTGTGAGAGATGGTTAGCTGAAGGAGTAGTAGGTAATGTGAGAAATCAAGCCACTGGAGGTTTCTTAAGGCTGTACAGTGATGAGTTGAATGAAGACAGTGGCAAATTTGGCAATCTTGCTGTAACAGGACTCTACTTCTGATTTCAAAGAGGACTGCAGATTAGTCATTAAGGGAGCACCGTAGGTTAGGGAGGGAAGTACATAGGGGAGGGCTAAGGTATTTTTGGATGAGAGAGAGAGACAGAGGAATTTGTTGTACCTGTAGAGAAGCCCAAGTTTTTTTATGGGTTTTTGAAATATTGGATTGAATATGTAAATCAAATTTTAGACTGTTGTCTATTAAAACGCCTAATAGTTTGGTGCTAGCTACTATATTTCAATTTGTATTGAATTCAGTGACAGAATGTTAAAATCTAGCATACTGATAGTGGTGTTTCTTTTAGGGGTGAATAGCATAAGTTTGTTTTTTTGTTTTTTTGCATTTAAGGAAAGGTGATTTTTATGGAGCCAAGTTTCAATAGAAGAGAAGGCTGCTTGGGTCATTTGTTGTAGAGTAGTTGGGTTAGGTGCAGAGCAGACTGTTGAGTCGTCAGCATATTGGACAAGGGAAGTTTGTGGTAGAGGTTGTTTATAAATAGGTTAAATAGGAGGAGGCAATGATTGAACCTTGTGAGACGCCAGTGGGGCTGTGGAGGTAATATGAGATAGAGTGCTACCATTTGATGGCATGTTGCCTATCAGAGGGACAGCTTTTAAACCAGTTAAGGGACTGGGGAGACAGTCCTATAGAAGAGAGTTGAGAGAGAAGGATAGAGTGGGAAATAGTGTCAAAAACTTTAGAAAGGTCTAGAAAGAGAGCAGATGCTAAAGAGCCAGAGTCACAGATTTTGTTAATAGTATCTAAGAAGGATATTAGTGCAGTAGAAGTACTGTGCCTGGGACGAAATCCATGTTGGGTTGGTGAGAGAATGTTGTTGTTCAATAGGTAGTAGACTAGTTGTTTTTGAATAAATTTCTCGAGAATTTCCGATAAGGGAAAGAAGAGCGATTGGTCGGAAGTTTGAGATGTCAGACAAAGGGCCTCCTTTATGGATGGGTAGTATGACGGCTTTTTTTCCAAAGCGAGGGAACATAGGATTCTTGGACTGATCTATTGATTAGAATAGTGATAGGATAGGCTGCAGCATCAGCTGTAATCTTAAGGAATTTGGCATGAATATTGTCAGCTGAATTTGAGCAGGGTTTTAGCTTTAGAATGTTTTTTTGTACAGCAAGTAGAGCTAGGGGAGAAATTAAATTCAGAATGAGAGGTGGGTAAACTACAGTTTTGCAAGGGTATGTTTACGCTTGTGTTATTGTAAGGTAGGTGGGAACAGGAGAGAGAATTAAGGTGATAGTTGCTAGAAAGAGGAGAGGGACTTAAGGTGATAGTTGCTAGGAAGAGGGGAGGAAAATGAGGCTGTAAGATTAGCTATTGTTTCAATGAAGTAGGAGTTACATTTTGAGGCTGAGAGGTCAGGTGACATATTAGGGAAAGGGCAGGGGTTGGATTTAGTGCCAGGACTCGAGAAATTGTTGACAGAAGAGTTTTGGGTTGTCTTTCCTACTTGATTGAAGGTTCCAGAAGTATTGTTGTTTGTCTTTATGGATACATTTTTTAGAAAGGTTGCAAAGTTGTTTGTAATGGAGGAGGTTGGTGGCCTGATTAGAACTGAGCCAATGTTTCCAGGCTTTGTCTCTATTTCTCTTATTTCTTTAATAGATTTAGAAAGCCAAGGGGTATGACTGGATTAAATTCTAATTGATCTATTAGGTGTCAAGTTATTGAGGGTACTAAGGTATTACTGAAGTAAAGACGGGCGCCATCTAGTGGTAGGATTTTAAGACAATTCCAGTTGAGGCTACTGAGGAGAGTATTGAAGTTTGGGGGCAAAACATTGATAGATTTTGTGCGACTCTAGTATTATTGGCTTTTGGGAGAGATGTGCAGTTACAAAATGTGTAGGCAGGGAGATGATCACTACAGGAATTTGCTAGGGTGCTAGCAATTGGATATTTAGAGGGGTCCGAGACCAGGATCCAGTCTAGAATTTTAGCCTTTTTTAGTTTTGAGGTTGTATCTAGTAGGAGAAGTGATTAATTGTGTAAAGTGGAAAAGAGTTATGTTATTAGGAGACTGGATAGAGAATGTTGAACCCCAGTCAATATTCGTATCACCTAAAATAATAGTTTCACATTTTATTGTGTGGGAAATCCAGGAAAGAATGTCTTCTAGCACAGGGATGTTATTCCCTGGTGTAATATAAGTGACTATAATACAGAGTTTTTTGGAATTATTGAGATTACGGGATGAAATTTGGATTTTGGCATTTTGGAATTGTGGAATTGAATTAGGGAAGGTGGATATGTTAAAGGTATTAGTGTAAATTAAGATGATGCCACCTCCTTTTTGTGTTGTCTGTCGGCCCTGATTATGTTGAAATTAGGAGGAAGGAATTCGGAGTCCTGGATGTGTGGTTTCAGCCAAGTTTCAGTGGCTACTGGGATGTGTGCATTATTTTGAGTTAGCCAAGCATGAAACTCTGAGGTTTTGTTTCAGATGCTTTGGAAGTTAATGGTGGTTATGTTTACATTTTTAAAGGAAGAGGGACCAGGGTTGGGGTGGATGTCACCTGAGCATATAAGAGGGGAGAGAAAGAGAATTATGAAGGGAGTCATTTAGCAAGGAGAGAAAGTGGGGTGGAAGCAAGGTAAGGCTATTGAGTTTGGAGAGAAAAGTGTGGTTATTAGTAAGTATAAGGGGTCTGCTGTATAGCTGAGGAGAAAACAGGCTAGGAGAGATGTGGGAGTAGGACTACTCTGTAGGATGTGTTTGTGGGAGAGTCAGGTTAATGGTAAAAGTTTGATAGTATGGTCCTAGTGTTGTAAGGTTTGTGAATAGTAGCAGAGCTATGGTAAGAGGGAGTAGATGTTTCAAGGATGCTGCCAGAGAAGGCATTATGGGAGGAAAAACTGCTAAGGGAAGGAGAGAAACAGGTAAGAAGGGGAAAAGAGAGAATTATTGGAAGTAAATCTGTTAAAGAGATGGGTAGTACTAGAGGCCTGTTAGTTATTTGATTGTGGGGAAGGAAGAAGAAGTGGCATGGACAGGATAATTGTAATGAAAGTGGGGGTGGGTGGGAATGGGGGTAGGGTATGGGGAGTGTAGTAAGCCCAAGCAGAGCAGGTTGCAACCACAAGGCAGATAGTTTCTTTCTTGGCCCAATCAGCCAGTTTATATCCCAGAGGTCCAGGATATCAGGCCACAAGTCAGACTGATATGCACAGTACAATTAGGTTGTTTGATGCAGGACTACTTCTAAACAAGTGTTTACAGAAAAAAGGGGGGAACAAGAGAAGTATGACAGAGAAAAATAGATGGGGGGCTTGGTCACTGGCGTCTGCAAGTAAACACTCTGTAGGACCTTACAATACAAGTACTATAATAACACTGATAACTCAGGAGGACATATCCTGCTAGTGGTCTTCTTAGTTTGGAGGGCAAATCAGAAAGGTAAAACAGTTGCAATTCAGCAAACATCTGGAGTCAGAAGAGAAGATCAGGGCAGATTTGGACCCAGTGAAGTGAGCATGCGGCTCGCTATGAGGATAACTGTAAGGACAAGAGAGAGAGAAAAAAATTAACAATAAGCAGCTGGAAGAGTTGGGGGAGATAGGAGTTGAGAAATAATAAGAGAGTTGTGAGAACTAGGATCAGTACAGAAAATGAGTAGAGGAAGGCTGAGTAAAGAAGATAGAGGAAGACAGGAAGCTGGGAGAATGGAAAATAGAGCAGGCAGAAATGACTGGAAGGTGTATGCAGCACTACAACAGCAACTCTAGATGCAAATGAACATGAGCTTATACATTTACAAAATAACTGTATTCAGCTGAGTAAAGTGAAAAAAAAAAAAGAAAAAAATATGTTGCACATTGGTGCAGCTAAAGGCACTTAAAAACAACAATAAAAAATAAAAACACTTAGCTTTATGTAGTCAGATTCTTATCTACTATATGCTACTGCAGTAGCGTACAAACCTAGCATGATGTTAGCAGTTCTGTGTTACTCACATTCAATTAACAAGTAGCATAAGTTAACAAGCAGCATAGATCATTTCATAATAAACTGCTTTCAAGTGGAGTGAAGGGAAAATATGTTATATTTAGAACCACTGGCAAATAAAATAAGGGACTTAGATTCAAGGATATAATTGTTATAGTGTTCAAAAAAGCTGGCTTTATTTGCAGATGATATTATTTTTCAACTGACTGAACCAGAAAAGGACATATCATTGTTGTGGAATATTCAGAGGCAGATCCATGGTTTTTGGGATATAAAATTAATGAAGATAAAGCAAAGGCCATAGCTATAAACTATGTACCCATACACTAATTGGTCCAACAATACCTACATTTATATGTACATGATAAAATAAAGTATTTAAGAGTATGGATTAAAAAGAACTCTTATGGCAACTAAGGATATGTGAGAAGAGACTAAACAAAAGATAATACAAAAACTGAAAAACTGGAAGCTTTTGCATATGAATATGGATTGCAAGGTACAAGCAGTAAAAGTTTTTGTCCCTTTAGTTTTATACACAGGTTAGGTGTATTTCTGTCAACCAAAAGAGAAGTTGGGGACAGTAATTAATAAAGAGTTGAAGGATTTTATTTGACAAGGGAAGAGGGCAAGGGTCAAGTGAGATATGTTGATCCTTAAAACACAACAAAGAGGTTTAGGATTACCTAATTTGAAGGGATATTGTAGAGCTACACAGTTAAGGCTGTTATACATAACACAAACAGAAAGCTACAATTCAAAGTGGAAAGGGATGATGATGAAGCAGGGTGTAGTAATTCAAGAAATAAAGAAAAAAATGGGATTATGGACATATATCCTTAAGGAGAACAACAGGCATACCGAATGGAGAGATGATAAGTCAGCAAGCAAAGGAGAGTAGTATTGTTGAAACTGAATTCATCCTCAAGTCTTGGTGAGTACCTTCACAATGTGGACCCTGTGTTTCACATAATCTTACCAAGATGACACTGACATGACTGTATTTTATATAGCATATATCATGGACAGAAGTAAAAAAAAAAAAAAAAAAAAAAAAAAAAAGGATAGCTAGGTTTACAAGACCCAGGATAAAAAAACTACCCAATCCTGGTAGGCACACTGATGCCAGGAGTGGAAAAATGATACTGTAGAATCATCAAAATACAGAAACATTCCTACAGTGGGGCTAGGCCATACCTAGGGGGAGGATGCCCCCCCCCCCTATTGAAGGAAGTAGCAGTCCATAAAAATCACAAAAACTTATAGGCCAAAGAAGAGCCATAAAGACGATAAAGTGGAATATTGAGGTTAAGAAAAAAATGTTTATGGTTACTATTATGCAAAAGCCCAAAGTTTCCAGAGACAAGACACACAAAAAGATTAAGAGAGAAATTAGAGGAAAGAAAAACACTTCCACATGAAAAAACTGTCAGAATCCTCAAATATAAATGTGTGTTCATTAATACAATAGATTTGTGAAAAACATTATGCAGACCAAAAAACTTTGATCGGTTTGGAAAATGCATCTGAGGAAGTGGAAAAATATAAACAACAAACTCTAGAGATTTTTGAAAAGTGTGTGGTGTCTGCATGTCCTCCCCATGGTCGATTGATGTTAAAGACATGACTTCTTTGAATGTTGGGCATCAGGCTGGCAACTCGGCACTGTAAAAATCCACTGCCAATCATGAGCGGTCTGGAGTTCTGCTGTGGCAACCTTTAACTGGGAAAAGCCGAAAGACATTACTAGAAAAAAGAAATAAGGACATGGGATTACTAGAAAAAAGAAATATGGACATGCGTAAGAAAGAGAGATTTGATATGGTGAAATATTTCTGAAAGTCGAAAGCAAAATTAATCAATACAAAAAAGGAAGCCCCAAATATATTCAAAGAGTAATACAGGCAAAAGCATCCAGACATGGAAAATTTCACAATAACAAAATAATATCACAAAGAGGAAATGTGGAAAAGAAGATTAGTAAAGTAGAAGTTAAAAAAAATACAAGTTGAAGAAATGGCACGCCTGCGAAGTGAAGAATTTGTCGTAGAAGGTCTAACAGGATACATACCAGCATGATGGAATGAGTCCCCAAAGTAAGAAGAAACAGGAAGATCAGGACATGGGAAAGAAAAAGAAATTTAATATGGTGTAATATTTATGCAAAGGAGAAAGCAAAATTAATCAATACAAAAAGAGCAGCACCAAAGATAATTGAAGAGAAATACAGGCAAAGGAATACAGACATGGAAGGCTTTACAATACAGAAAATAAGACAAAGAGGAAAAGTAGAAAAGAAGATTAGTAAGGGAAAAGTTAAAGAAATAGAAAGTGAGATTATGGAGTACCTGCGAAGTGAAGGATTCAGTGTAGAAAATCAAACCCAGAAAGCACCACAACAGCCTAAAGCAATAAATATCCAAATTAAGGAGAACACAAGTGGAATGGGAAGCAACTGGGCAGTTGTCATATGAAGATATTCTGGAGCCTTCCACAGGAAACCGGTATAAACGTTCACTTGAAGCTGGACAGCAAGGGAAGGAACAGGAAACTGTGGTAACTCTGATGCAGTCAATGTTGAGGAGTGATAGGCTAGTGAGCTCCCATATGACACAACAGATGGCACAGGATGAAATTGAAGAGAATGCGCCACAGGAAGATGCTATAGAACTCTCTATAGAATGCCCGCAGGAAATGGAGAACAAAAAACGTTCCCTTAGTTTAGAAGATAATGAGCTAACAGAAGAGTTGCTTAATTTAATAGAAATGGATAGACATATTAAGATCAATGAAAGAAATAGACTGCAGAAGGTCAATAAAACCCAAAAAAAGCGAGAAGTCTGATAAAACAAATTAATACAGTAATTAGGACTGTCCATAGAGATCCATGCGATATAACAGAAGTAAACAGGATACATTACTGTGCAGCTAAATTAATAACAGATAAAATTATACCACAAAAACACGGGGTAGTAAGGGAAAGGAAGGGGACAAATACTGTCATGGAAATATTAAATAGAGAAAACTAAAAAGCAATTAAGACAAGAAGTGCAACTGTTAGAAGAGTACAGAAGAGGGAACAGATCAACATAAATACTCACTGGAAAGATAGACGTGCTAAAAGCAATGCACAGTATTATAACGGATCAGGATCTCTCTTGCACTATTACAAATAATAAACTAAAAATCTCAGCATAGGCAGAAAAACTAAGAAGATACACAGATAAATATAAGGGAAAGGTACAAAATAAGCAATTTATTGATGACCCTAAAAAGTTCTAAAGAGAACAGGGAAACAAAGTAAAAGGAATTGCAAGACCGCCCAAAAAGAAGAAATGGATGTATTTTGGAGAAATATCTATGAAGATCCTGTGGAACATAACAAAGATGCTAAATGGCTAGAAATAAAAGAAAGAATAAGAAGTTTAAAGGTGCAGGATATGAAATGGGATGAAGTAATGGCCAGAGAGATTAAGATAAAGTTAAGAAAAGCCTCCAATTGGAAAAAACCCAGGTCCAGATGCAGTACCTAAATATCTGGCTAAAAGTATTAACATCTTTGTACGAAGATTTACCTATGAGTAAGAACTAATTATATGTGCTCCCCGAAGAGACACCAACCTGGTTAATAACAGGAAAAACAATGCTCCTACTTAAGAGTGAACCATCAAGTTATCCTAAAAATTATAGACCAATAACCTGCCTTCTGACGACTTATAACTATACATCGGAATTGATGCTGACAGAGTTTATAGTCATTTAGAAGAAAATTCAATCATGGCAATAGAACAAAAGGGTAATCCATTGCTAAATAAACTCATAATGGAGAACTATAAAAGGGACCCGCGGTGGTGGCGCTGTGGTAGCGTTGTCGCCTCACAGTAAGACGCTGTCCGGTTCGATTTTCAGTTAGAGCGTCTTCTGCGTGGAGACATGCATGAATGGGCGTACCTTCGTTGAAGGTTGCGCATCAGGCCTGGCAAACCGGTACATAAAAATCAACTGCCAATCATTAGCGGACTGGAGTTCCGCTGTGGCGACCCCTAACCGGGAAAAGCCGAAAGACAAGAGAGAGAGAGAGGAGAACTGTAAAAAGGGGAAGAATCTAAGTATGGCATGGATTGACTACAAAAAAGCATTTGATAGTATTCCACATTCATGGAGAAAAGAGTGCTTACAAATGTTTAAGATACACCCTACACTGATTAGTTACATTACAGTGACCATTAAACAGTGGCAGATCACTTTGCAATTAAGCCATGATAAAGGAAAAATTAATATTCCAGGGATAAAAATTCAAATGGGGATATTCCAGGGTGACTCCCTGTCATCGTTGCTATTCTGTCTTGCCCTTAACCCTTTAAACTGTCTACTTAATGGATTAGGTCATGGCTATAATATGGCTCCTAGAAAACAACAAAGTGTAAAGACCTCTCATCTTCTCTTTCTCAATGATTTAAAACTGTATAGCTCATCAGATGATGAACTGAAAGCACAACTGTAGGTTGTCAAAACTTTTTCAGATTAGATAAGAATGTCATTTGGTCTTGATAAATTAGCAAAAGCAACCTTTAAAGCAGGAAAACTGCAGCACCAAGGAAACACTAGTTTGGGACAAGAATGTGATAGAAAAGAACTTGAGCAAGAGGGAATGTATAAATATTTGGAAATTGATGAAGGATCAACAATAAAACATGAACAAATGTGAATAAAACTTAGTAAGAAACATTTTAGAAGACTTAAATTAATCCTGAAAACAGTGTGGACATCTAGAAACAAAATTCAAGCTATAAACCAATTTGCTCTTCCTGTCCTAACTTACAGTTTTGGAATGACTGGCCCCAAAACATGTCAGATAAATTAGTCAGGAAAACAAGAAGGATACTTCATGCTCACTAAATGATTTATAAAAATTGGTACATATATTCCCCATTCCGAAGGAGGTATGGGCCTCCTTGAAATTAATTACACGCACAGATCTGCAATTGTGGGACTGCACACATATCTATTGACCTCACAAGACCCAAACGTAGCAAAAGTTTTGAAACACGAGGAGAACAAATCTAAGATGACATCCCTGCTTAGTCTAGCAGAAGCATGTCGCTGTCAAGCAGGAATGGAAATCAAACCATTAGTAGATAAAAATCAGACAGCAACTGAATGTGCCAAAAAACAAAAGAAAGACAATAAGGTGGAAGATCAAATGAGATGGCAAGAAATGTGGAAAATGCAAAAAAAAATGTTGCAAGTATAGAAAACTACTGGAAGAATCTCACGTTGACCAGGATCAAATGCTGGAATGGTTAAGGAGTGACAATTCAAACCAAAAGATGAAAGGTTAACACTGGCAGCCCAAGATAGTGGGCTACCCACGTACACGCTGGTTTACAAAGTCCATTGAACATGTGGGAGAAACAGACAAATGTAGGTTTTGTAAAATAGAACTGGAAACAGTTGCACACCTTGTTGCTGGTTGTAACATACTAATGTCAGAAGGATTGTATACTGAAAGGCACAATAATGTGGCAAGACTGTTGCACTGGGGATTGTGCAAACATTATGGTACTGAAGTGGCTGTAAAACACTGGAAACATGCACCACAAAGCATCACAGAAAATGATGAAGTCTACATAACATGGGATTACCCATTACCAACAGTTTAAAAGATAGATGCGAGAAAACCAGACATAGTGGTCCATGAAAAGAAGACAAAAGTAGGATTGATCATTGAAATCTCTACACCCAGTGACTGCAGTGTCTTGCATACACAGAGACACAAAGTCATAAAATATCAAGATTTGCAGGCAGAAACAAGAGCAATGTGGATGCAAGATATCCAGACAGTTTCAATACTAATAGGATGAATGGGTCTGATAAAGAATCTACAATTGCTTTTACATATGTTACCAATACATGCAACTCCATACGAATTGTAGAAGGAATCATTACTGGGCACATTGTGGGTGCTGTGAAAAGCACTTTTGGCTGACATCAAAGACTGAAACAATACTAATTTCATGAACTTTAATCGTACTTTGACTTAGGAATGGAGTCCATTCCCATCATGGTATTAGAAACTCAAAAGATTTGGAGAAATTAAAAAATATTATATTCATAAAGTAGCAGAAAGTACACCAAGAATTAAGCCAACACAAGAATGGAGAAAGAAGATACTGCCAATAGGGATGACTGCAATTAGGCGTAGAGAGAATAGAGAACAAGGGGCTGGAATTTATCCGAGGAAGCGGGCAAAGAAACCAAGGAATTGGGAACAAATAATTAGAAAATGAAAGATAACAGAATGGGAAGAGGCCAAGAAGACATTTGGATTGCAGACTAGTCATTGCCTTCCCTATCAGTGATTGGCACCTGGGCACAGACAAAGAGAAAGGGATAGGGCAACTAGTTAAGTCTTTAACTAAATCTAGAACAGAAGCTGCTGCTAAAAAGTGATAATTAGTAGGGCATATAAAATACTGTAAAACAATTACAGGAGTCAGAAGAGATCAGAAAAGATTGGGAAGAGAGATTAGATATGCAATTAACAAAGGAAAAGTCTAGAAAAGTTAGGATTTTTACCTGGAAGTGTTTGCATAGATAATTTTATTTCTCAAGCAGATGATAAATAATAATGGTGTGATGGGAAAGAAAGCAGCAACTTGTAACATATGTTTTTAGAGTGTAATGAGTTGTCCGACTTTAAAAATTCCCCACAGAGCACTCCAACGGGAATACTGGGTGAGCAAATGAGTGTAACTAAGGAACTGAATTTTTTGAGCTGGATACAGGACATGAATTGCCTAAACTAGTACAGCCTTGTTGGGTTTAATTTGGGTGGTTGCCAAAAACAAAATTATTAGAAAATGGAAATTAAAGTCTAAACCAAGTACACTTGAAGAAGTGAATATTGTAACAGAGATAAAAGAACAGGAGGTGGGATCTTTAGAAAAGGGTAGGGGTAAATTACATAGAAAGACATGGAAATTGTGGGAACAATGCACAAAGAAAAATGTTTTGGAAGAGAAATGAGGTTTAAGAGAAGGTAGGAATTGAATAATTTATGTAATGTTACCTAAATTACAGGATATATAACGATATATGTGATGTATAATGTTTGTAAATGTAATGAAATCATGTTAACAATTTCACTTTTATATAAATGTAAGTTTGACTGTATCAAGAGATAATTCAGGAAGGATGTTTAAAAAATCATATGCTTCCAGACAGCATCTTAACTAGAGTGATATTTACAGACAGTAAGGACATAACAAGCCATCTCAAACAAGACCGGATGAGGCTTGTGGAGTAACGTAGATAAGGTATATCTAGCATTTAATTAAAAAGGTGCAAGGTAAAGTGCAGTTTTGTAATCACTTTACAAAAGCCCTGATCCATGACACCGAGGAATGGGGCCAGGCTACAATCCAGATGACCTGACTTTGCAGCTCTGTAGCTGGAACAGATTGGTGGGGGGGGGGTGTTTATACTGCTCAACTGTACCAATTTTTGCACAAAATCCAAACTTTTGCCTCACTTTTGGTCTGTTCCTTTTAAAATTTGTGGTTTTATGACTAATCACTGAGGACTGACGTCAGTAAATAATGATAGACATTTGAGTTTCAGACTCAGTAAATAATGATAGACATATGAGTTTCAGACTTCATACCCCTTCAGAAAATGTATGCTAATGCAAAACCTGTTATTCCATCAACTTTTTAAGTTTTTAAGAGTGATATTTAAAAAAAATTGTCTTATTTTTTGGACCTCTGTCCCTCCATTATTTTTGGCTTTGTGCAGATTTTTTGTACTAAGAGGCTGGGGCGGGGGGCTGCTGACTGAACAGAAGCTGTGGGACTGGAGCTGTCACAGCATGCAGTAACGCAAATGGTAATAACATTCCACAAATACAGAGTGCCCACCCCTTCAGCACACTAAAATCGCTCCAGCTGCACCAAGATGTCTTCTTTCTCAATTATCGCCCTTCAAAAGGAGTGGCATTTCACTATGGGGTACCGCAAAGACAGTTTCTCCCTGGGGAGAGAGAGGGACAACTTATCTGCCATTCGCATAAGAAGCAAAATTTATTTTATTTATTTATTTCCAGTTTGGTTACTGGGGAAGTCCACTGGGCCAACATGACCCATTTTCAGTGGAGGCCCGGGGAGAAAAGCTCCAAGAAAGCATTGCACAAATTATACAAGATAAAATTGTAGAGAGAGTTAAAAAATAATAATATTCACAAGCATAGTTAGCAGAATTCATAGAGAGAGAGGTTAAAGGTTATACAGTTTCCTTTGAGCAATGGCACTGAAGTGTTGAGTGTGGAAGTCAGTTACATATATAAAGAGAGGAATTCTGGATATGCTTGCTTAACATGCACATTTGTGAGGTAGAAAACTATTCACATTACTTATAAAGTTGAGTCATGTGAACATAGCTGTAGTAATTGTTAGTAGGTTAGAGAGAGTAAAGTTAATGGAGTTATAGGGAGCTTGTGTAGGGTCATAGGTATATGACTATGGGAGATTGTAAAGAGTTGAAGTATGAGAAGAAGGGACCCCTAGGGTATAGACTTAGAAAGGAAATTAAGTAGGGTAGAGGCAGGTGCATTTCCATTTAGTGGACAAGTGTTTGAAAAGCTGGGTTTTGATGTTGTCAGGGTTAGATGTGGTTCTTAGTGAGGTGGGGAGGGCATTCCATTTTTTACCTAGAGCATATGAGAGGAGAAGCTGGCCAGCAGTATGCTTAGGTTTGTGGATAGCAATTAGATTCTGGTGCTCTGATCTGAGTGTTCTATTAGGAATATAAGGGGGAAGGATATTAGCTAGAGCAGGGCATTTTTGTAGGATGAAATACAAGTCTATGTGCTGTGGATAGTTGCAGGTAGTCAAGGTAGTTTGAAAGCTCGAGCCAATGTAATGATTTAAGGGTGAGGCAGTGATGGGTGGAATTTTTAGAATTTGTGGCAAATTTAGAGATTTTATTGTAGCAGTTTTCTAGTTTGGAGGTTGTAGAGGTGAATAGGTTGGTTAGGAGAGGAGCACCGTATAATAAGGAAGGGAGAAGATATGTAGTGGCCAGAGCATGTCCAGTGGAGTGAGAGAGAAAGTGATTGTTAAAAAAATGAATGGATGGTGCAAAAATAAACTGATAACCTGATGAAGTTTTGGACGAAACGTGTGGTGTATCTGTTCCTACATATTGTTGTTGCTGTTTTGGATTATCATTAAAGTGCTGCTGCTATTTGGAACATTCCTCGTGTGGTGGTCTACTACTTATATCTTGCAGCCCTAATTGTGGTACTTGCGCTGAGACTTTGGTGCCTGTAGAAAGTGATTGTTCCTATAAAACATACCTAGCTTTTGGTGTTTTTTTTAAATATTTTGTTGTATATGTGTGTCGAACTTGAGGTGTTCGTCCACAGTTATGCCAAGGAGTTTTGCAGAAGGCACCACTTCTATGGGTGAGTTAGTTTGGCTAAGGACTTTGAATTCATTTTTTTTGAATGAAAAGGTCTTGGGGGGGGAGTAGGACTTTAGATTTATTTGCATTGAGAGAGGTGGTTATGTTGCATCCAGTTTTCTGCTGCAGAGAATGCAGTTTGGGTTTTTGTCAGCAGTTCGGAGAGGTTAGCAGCAGAGCAGATTAAGGTAGAATCGTCTGCATATTGAATACATTTTGTGTCAGCAATAGCAGTGTGAAAGTTATTGATGAAAATGTTGAAAAGCATGGGCCCAATGATGGATCCCTGTGGAACACCAGTTGGGGTAGGTAAGAAGGAAGAGGTGGAGTTCTTCCATTTGACTGCCTGAGATCTTTCAGATAGATAGCTGGAGAACCAGGATAATGTTTTTGGTGAGAGGTTTGAGAGATGGCAGAGTAAGTGCTTGTGGGAAATAGTGTCAAATGCCTTAGACAGATCTAGTAGTACAGTAGAAACTAGGTGTCCCGAATTTCGGGCTTGATTGACAGTTTCAAGGAAGGAGAGAAGAGCGGTAATGGTGCTGTGGGCTGGGCGAAAGCCATGCTGAGTGGGTGTGAGGAGACTGTTTTGGGTCAGGAATGGCATAAGTTGGTGGTGGATGCACTTTTCAAGGATTCTGGAGAGAGCAGGGCAATAGGGCGGAAATTAGAGACACTGGTATTTTTGCCACCTTTATGTAGAGGGATGATATAAGCTGTGCGTCAAAGTTTGGGGACGTAGGATTCATTTATGGATCTGTTTATAATGATTGGGAGAGCAATACCATAAGCAGCATAATTTAGGTAGGAGGGGGGGGGATATTGTCAGGAGCGTTAGTACATGGTTTGAGTTTGGATAGGAGTTTTTTTATGAAGTTAGTGGAGATGGGTTTGAACTCAAACAGTAGAGGAAGGTTGTTAGATGGGTTTGAGGGGGAAGTGTGATGGGCAGTTGGGTTATTGTTAGGAAAGGATTTGGTAAGGGCAGAGATGGATTCGATGAAGAATGAACTGAATTCAGAGACTAGTACCAGATTGGATTTACTTGGGTCAGGACAGGGATTATTCTTTGAGCCTGGATGGAGGAGCGATTTTATTGAGTTCCAGAATTGCTTTGGGTTTTTATTGTTATTGGACTGGAGTGTGATATAGTAGGATTTTTTGTCCTTGTCTATTAGCTGTTTTGCAAGGTTATGGAGCTGTTTATAATGAAGCAGGGTATTGGGCAGTTTATTATTTTGGTAGAGCTTCCAAAGTTTGTCCCTTTGGTGCATGACCTGTTTTGTTTGTTTGGATAGCCATGGAGCTGTGTTAGTTTTTATTCTTTTATATCTTAGAGGGGCTAGGGAGTTTAGGGTGTCAAGGAAGATAGAGTTGAAGTAGTCTAAGGCTTTGTCAAGGGGAAGGGTATTTACAGATTGCCAGTTCATTTGTTTGAATATGTTTCAGAAAGTTGTAGGGTTAAAGTTAGTGAGGTTACGAGTGTGAATGTATTGATGCTGGTATGGGGAAGAGTTAGTGGAGCGATGGATGAAGGCTTGGAGGTGGTCACTAATGCTATCAGGAATTGTGCCAGAGTTAGTTATTTTGTTAGGATTTGAGACTAGGATCGAATCTAAAATGGTTCCAGGGGGATTTGTTGTATCTGATCGAGTGATAGTGTGGATTAATTGGGTAAAGTTGTAGAGATTGATGGATAGAGATGGTGAAGAGCTGATGATTTTATTCCAGTCAATATTAATGTCTCCTAAGATATAAGTTTTATAGTTAATTTTGGTGGATGCCCATAGGAGAATTTCTTCGAGAGTTGAGCAATTGTTACCAGGTGAGATATAAAGGGCAATGAAGCATATATTTTTGTGCTTGTTTAGCTTTAGTAGTCCAGCAGTTAGTTCAGTGTTTTGGAATTGTGGGATTGGAACTTGGAGGGGAATTAAGTTGAGGAGGTTAGAGTAGACTAAGGCAGTGCCACTACCTTTTTTTAACTAGTCAGTCATTTCTGAGAATATTAAATCCTGGGGGCAGGATCTCCGAGTCGGAGATGAAGGGTTTAAGCCATGTTTCAGATATAGCTAGGATGTGAGGTTGGTTGTGGCTTAGCCAAGTGTGGAATTGGTGGGTTTTGTTACTAAGACTCTGTGCACTGATGGTGACTATCTTTAGGTTATTAATATGAGAGGGAGAAGTTGAGGGGTTGGTGGTGTTGTTACAGTGTGTAGGACCAGGGTTGGGATGGATATCTCCAGCAAGGATTATGTTGTTGTAGGCAAAATCCTTTAGCCATTTAGGTTTGCTGTGTATGTGTTTAGGGAGAGTTGAGATTAGATTACAAAACAATGGGATCTTCAGAAGAAAGAGGATGGAAATCAGCAGTGAAGGTAAGAGAGCCACAGAAATCACTTTAAGGAAGAATCACAAAGGGGGGCATGAATGAGCAGTGATTAAAGACAAGAGAATGCGTGAACAGGCAGATTGGTAACAGACCCAGAAGACAATGAAGGCATCCCCTCATTGTACAGGGCATGGATATGGATGCATCACATTTACTACTACTATCATTTTTTTTTTAATCACACCTTTATTTAATTATCAGTTGTGACATGGGCAAATTTACATTTATACAAAAGTAATCAAAATGTATTACTATACCTCACATATACTGCTATATATCATATAACCTAAACAACATTACATAAATTATTCAATTCCAGCTCCTTTTTTAAACAAGAAATAGCTTTATTAAACCATCACATACAAATAAGGGTGATGTGCAGAGCTGTAGTAACTACAGAGGGATTAAATTGATCAGTCACAGCATGAAGTTATGGGATAGAGTAGTGGAAGCTAGGTTAAGAAAGGACATGATGATTAGTGATCAACAGTATGGTTTCATGCTGGGAAAGAGCACTACAGATGCGATGTTTGCTCTGGGAGTGTTGATGGAGAAGTACAGAGAAGGTCAGAAGGAGTTGCATTGTGTTTTTGTAGACTTAGAGAAAGCATATGACAGGGTGACTAGAGAGGAGTTGTGGTATTGTATGAGGAAGTTGGGAGTGTTAGAGAAGTATGTAAGAGTGGTACAGGATATGTACAAGGGGAGTGTGACAGCGGTGAGGTCTGCGGTGGGAGTGACGGATGCGTTTAAGGTGGAGGTGGGATTACATCAAGGATCAGCTCTGAGCCCTTTCTTATTTGCAATGGTGATGGACAGATTGACAGACGAGATCAGACAGGAGTCCCCATGGACTATGATGTTTGCAGATGACATTGTGATCTGCAGTGAGAGTAGGGAACAGGTAGAGGAGACCCTGGGGAGATGGAGATATGCTCTAGAGAGAAGAGGAATGAAGGTCAGCAGGACTAAGACAGAATATATGTGTGTGAATGAGAGGGAAGGTAGAGGAATGGTGAGGATGCAGGGAGTAGAGGTGGCGAAAGTGGATGAGTTTAAATACGTGGGATCAATACTTCAGACTAATGGTGAGTGTGGAAGAGAGGTGAAGGAGAGAGTATAGGCAGGATGGAGTGGGTGGAGAAGAGTGTCAGGAGTGATTTGTGACAGACGAGTTCCAGTAAGAGTGAAAGGGAAGGTCTACAAGAGGCTAGTGAGACCAGCTGTGTTATATGAGTTGGAGACAGTGGCATTGACAAAAAGGCAGGAGTTACAATTGGATGTGGCAAAGTTAACAATGTTAAGATTTGCACTGGGTGTGACAAGGATGGACAGGATTAGGAATAAGTATATTAGAGTGTCAGCCCAGGTTAGAAGGTTTGGAGACAAAGCCAGGGAGGCAAGATTACGTTGGTTTGGACATGTGCTGAGGAGGGATGCTGAGTATATTGGGAAAAAGATGTTAAGGATGAAGCTACCAGGTAACAGGAAAAGAGGAAGGCCTAAGATGAGGTTTATGGATGTGGTGAGAGAGAACATGCAGGTGGTTGGTATGACACAGCAAGATGCAGAGGACAGGAAGAAATGGAAACAGATAATCCGCTGTGGCGACCCCTAATGGGAACAGCCAAAAGAAGATGATGAAACCATCAAACATTATACATCACTTATAATCCACCCAATCATTTTTCAGTCAAAAATTACATAGCTCATTTAAGTCCTGCCTTCTTTTAAACCTCATTTCTCCCATGTATATATTGTTCCCACAATTCCTATTTTTCCTACATAGTTTGCCTCTACCCTTTTCTAAAGATATCAGTTCCAGTTGTTTTACCTCTGTTACTATATTCACTACTTCCAATATAGTTGGTTTACATTTTGATCTCCATTTTCTAGTAATTGCTTTTTTGGCAGCCATCATAATTAGACATAGCAAGGCCTTATCATGTCTAGGCAATTCCGATTCTGTGTCATAGCTCAGAAAAATCATTTCCCTCATTACAACAATCTGACCACCCAGAATCTCTGACACTGCATCCCGCAGGGAATCCTTAAAGTCTGCCAACCCACCGCACTCCCAGAAAATATATTCCCAAATACCTCTTACTTCCCAGTCATGCCTTCTACATTTGCTATCTACCTGAGGAAAAATTCTCGAGTCTACTTGAGGTATAAAAATATCAATGTAAACATTTCCAAGAAAAAATCCTAAATCTTCTAGATTTTGTTGCATATTTGGGGCATATACATATATCCTCCCAATGTATCTTTGTGAATTGCTTATTTCTCACTTTCCAATCCTTTCTAAACTCCTCTAATTGATTCTTTTGGTTATCATGCAATATTTTATATGCTCTACTAATTATTCTTTTTTTAATGGCAGCTTCTATTCTAGATTCTACTAAAAATTCTACCAGTGATGGTCTTTCATTTAGGACCCCCCCTTTCTTTCTCTCTCTCTGCATATACTCTGATATAAATCTATGATAGGGAAGGCAATCTGTAGCCTGCAGTCCAAAGAATTCTTGGCCTCTTCCCATTCTATTACCTTTCCCTCTCTAGTGATTTGCTCCCAATACCTTGGTTCCTTTGCCAGTTTTCTCCAACAAATTCCAGCCTCCTCTTGTCTATAGTCTACATCCCTAATTGCAGTCCTCTCTATCAGCAAAATCTCCTTCCTCTATTGCCATGTTGGCTTAGTTCTTAGAATACTTTCTGCTACTTTATGGATATAATAATCTGTATGATTATTGTTATTGTCCTTAAAGGCCTACATCCAAAATCCCAGTCTCGTTTCTTGAGCTTCCCCCTGTTTTAATCAACATCCTTTTCCATTCTGAATTACAGCTTTCTGATTGTGCTATGTATAGGAGCCTTAACTGTGTAGCTCTGAAATACACCTTCAAATTGGATAATTCCAATCCACCCTGTTCTACTGGAGGAATCAGCTTATCCCACTTGACTCTTGCAGTCTTCCCCTCCCAGATAAAGTCCTTAAGCTCTTTATTAATTGCTATCCACAACTCCTCTGGTTGACAAAAATATGCCAGACCTGTGTATAACATTAAAGGGACTAAAAACATTTTGACTGCTTGTATATATTGCTATACATATCCACATAACAAAGCTTCCATTTTCTCTGTTTTTGTATTACATTTTAGTCTTTCCCACATATTCTTAGTTGCCACACCAGAGTCATTTTTAATCCATACTCCTAAATACTTCATTTTATCATGTCCCCATAAATACAGATATTGCTGAACCAACTTGTGTGTGGGTACATAATTTATTGCTATTGCCTTTGTTTTAGCTTTGTTAATTTTGTATCCTGAAAAGATCTGAAACTCTCTCAAATGTTCGACAACACTGTAATGTCTATTTCTGGTTTTGTCAGGTGTAAAATATCATCTACAAATACAGCCAGCTTTTCTTGACTACCATACCAATTATATCCTTGCATTTCTGAGTCTCTTATTTTCTTTGCCAGTGGTTCTAAATATAGTGCAAATAAAAGGGTCATTCCTCTGCTCAAGCAGAATTTATCAGAGAGGACTCCACCCCATTTTAATTTTTACCACCGATCCCTCGTATACCCTCCTAATCTACCATAAAAATTTTTCACGAAATGCAAATGCTTCCATTGCTCTGCTCATGAACTCCCAGCTTACTCTCGAATATTACATTTACTTCTTGAGATCAAAAGAAAGAGATACTAAAATAAATGAAAGCTACTAAAAACAACCAAATGAAACATGGGGTGAAATCTCAAGAAGTAAAAGTCTTTTAGTTCTACACAGTTGTTCTATGCAGTTACTCATACATTCATGTCAATGCAGACAAGGACAGAACTGACAGTTACAGACTGCTACTGTCAAACCAGTTTCTTTGAAGAACCCACCTCCTTCAGTGCCAGTAGCAAACAGTAACCAATGTTTTTGTTGTAGTCTGCACTGACATGAAAGTCCCAGTGACTATATGTAACTGAAACACTTTGTTAGGATGGAGTGAGATTCAATTTGGAAAATTAAGGTTTAGAACTTTTCCTTTGTGCCGGACTTCCGGAGTTATTGCCGCTTCATTTATTTCTTTGTACTTCCTGGGTTCCAAGCACTGCCCTTTGTGACTAATTTTTCACTGTGTGTACAACAGATAAGAGGGGACACTGGTGTGGGGCACGATATAGCCATATTTCTGTGGGACAGGTAGATGAAATGGAAGTTAAAAGGAGAGACTTGGGGAAGGAAGAAGGCAGCAGAGATGACAGTTGGAAGGGGCACAATTAAAAGACTTAAAAAAAAAACATTTTACAGAGAAAATGCCTACAAGAAATATAAACAACAGATCCACAGAAGGATTCAAGGGCACCTGAAAAACAGGGTGCGAGAACACAGAAAGTGGAAAAGTAGCAGCAGACACACTGACTCACATTCTTTAGTCAGAATTTTTACTATCCATTTGTAAATGTTTATTATATCTAATTTATACAAATTATGTTGCAGTTTTGCTTAGCAAGTGTAATGTTTCAGACGGCAACAGTATACAAATATAGTGAAATCCAGAAAACAGAAACAAACCAAGAATGAACACAACGGGATGTTCCTCTATCCTGAAAGCAACCAAAAGACAGGGTGGTCAAAAAATGAAACTTTGTTGTACAAAGTGATACTCCACAAAAATACAGGTTACCGGTTTTCGTTTACTCTATGTAAACTTCCTCAGACAACTAAATGGAACACACAGCTTGTTTAAATAATAATGAACTGCTTCTGATTGGACAGAAACTTTTAAACTAAAAAACTCAAGTCCCATTACTAAGTGAATCTACATTGTTTTCTACATATGTTAAAATCAAACCAGTGCAACGAGTCAAGAAGGATGAAAAATAAACATTGAAGCATACCCAAGATGGTTTATATGTGTGAATACACAAAATACTTTAACACGTATATAAGAAGACAATAAAATACTAAACATATAAATTAATTTGATTTAAAACACATAATTTCTATTTTTCTACTCTAACCTTCTCTTGACACTATTAAGCCTGAATCAAAGTTAATGCCTGAACAGTAAAGAGAATTCTCTTCTATTATTTTCTTTCTTTCAAGGGCCTTTAATTTAAATACAGGAATAATAGATAATCTGTCATTAATACCTGGCCACCTGTCTGCTTGTAATAATATTTGCCACATTAATTTAAGTATACAAATACAGATTAGTTCTGTGATATCCTTCATGTATAAATGTGCTAACTCAAGACTTCTGCTATAAAATGGTACTACCTACAGCAGCACAGACTCATATGAATGTACAATTCAGCATTTCCAAAAGATCCATGACCCATATGGCATTTCAAATCTATCTCAGGGAACTGCCACATTAGCAATACATTCCTAAGAGTTGACTCAGTTGTTTGGGAATTTATGTGGACAGTGACCTAACTTTTCACCAGCACCAGTTCATTATAAAAAAGTTTTTCTACATTGCTTATGTGATGATGTGAGGTATTGCCAGCTATGCCAGGAGAAGTAGACCAGTGTAAGATATATGTCAGCATAGCTAGCTGGAATTCTGTAAAGAATTATAGGTCATTTGTACATCAAACTGATTTGTACAAATGCTTGTATTGAAAATTTATTTGTAAAGCTGCTTGTGTTAATTATGTACCAACAATGGGTCCTGCTGGACAGAAAATAAATACACCTGTATGTCAGACTGTATTGTAACTGTTGAAATTAATATATTGTAACAGAAAATGTTGGAAGAGAAGAGACTAATCTCAGTCCAGCTAACTTTGAAAAATAGTCTGAAATTAAATTACCTGGTTAAAGCCATAAGGATTGTATCGTACAGTTCTGATTTCAGCCAGAGATGAAATATCTGTGAAAATCAGGACTAATAATCCTACTGTATTGCCCTTAGGGGTGAAATAATTGCTACCCTGGAAGGGTGGAAGTTCTGAAATGGTTTTATAGCTTCCAGATGCTGTAACACATCTCAGCAAAGCTCTGTGTGTGTGTATTATTGACATGTGCACTACAGTCTGGTTCAGATGCTAGTAAAAGGGGAAGTGTGGGAAAAAGAAGTCAGATGACCAGATATGTGTAATGTCATTCTGTAATCCAGGACTGAAATGATGTTTTAATACTAGATGAGATGAACTTTGCAGAGGAATCTGTTTTTGAAAGAAGGATGGTCATTCACCCACTTCATCTTGCCTTGCTTTAGTAAGTAACCAGAGGACATTAATTCTTTAGATCAATCAAGAATATAAAGTGAGATTAGTTAAGTATTGTTTTTCTGTATCTGGGTGAACCTTTCCATCTGTGTTAATTTTAATATTTCCTGTGATTGAAACTCGAGTGTTTATTGTAACCAGATATTAAGTATGTTCATGTTCTTTTATTATTTATTATTAAATACATTTAAACCTTTCATTGTGGCTGGTCTTTCAGAGAGTATGTTAACCTTTGAGAGTACTTGTATTTCTTTGGTGAAACGGTGGCAGCTCCTGAAAGCCTTGCTGCATTGGTCAAACACTACCATTTGTATTAGTATTAATTTTTCTCAGTATAATCGGGTACCCTTGTAAGAGCCTTAGAGTAGCTGGCTTTGGAGTGTTCTGGTGGGAGTACCTACCTTATAGTCTGGACAGAGGGGGCATAGCTAGTAAATCTATCCCAGCCTTTCCCAGGGGTGTGTTTGTGTGTGTGTGTGAAAATCAAATCTCAAAAAGTGCATGTTAGATAGCTGGAGCAGGGACACGGAGCACTGGTTTCACAGAGAGGGTGCTGGAGGACTTGGCTTGGAACACTTGGCTGAGGACTCAACTCTACAGCTGTGTCAGTGGGGGGTTATACTTGGGGGGGGGGCCTGAAGAGAGACAGGGAAACACAGCCCCAAGACTGAGTGTGTTCCCAGTGTGCTCTTAAGGGAAATTGTGCATGGTGCAGACCACTGCATCTGGAAACACTGTGTATCTATCTTTGTTCCAAGTGAATGCCCCTCACTAGTGTCCGTGACGAGGACTGACACTCTCATCAGTGGCCCAGAGCAGGGACATCATAGCATATATAACTTAAACATGTACAACTTCTTCTAAATGTAGCTGAGATTATCTCTACAGTATATATTAATATGATTTTACTTTTCTCTAATTCATATTGTCTGAAATACATGTGTAAGTTTTGTTTGAAGCTTTTGTCCCCATACCTCCACTGAAAGTGAGTCACAAACTGAGATGGACAACCAGAAAATCAACACACACATGAAAAACAAGTTAATCAGTTCTGAGTTTGGATAATATTACACAAGACCCGAGCTGGAGGAAGGGGAGTTACAACAGATAGGTCCCTGTGCAATACAAACAACTGAAGGGTTCACTTTAACAGCATTTGATAGTAAATTATTGATCTACCAAGGCTTTAATATTTTCAATTACTTAAGGTTTTGAAGTGGATGAAAGTGTTTTTTCACTTAAGAGTAAAGGAAACTATACACCCGAAAAATTTTATGGTGATGTTTAAGGATATCAATAATGGTCATCCTGACAGTGGACTTTTATTTAAAAAGAAAAGCTGTTTCAATCCTCCCCTACACCCCATTATTGTTACCTTTGAGCAAATGTGCACAAAGGATATTATTGAATGTTTTCATACCCATAAAAAAGGTATTACAATTTAATGTGTGATGAAACAATGTTATTGAAAGAAATAAGGTTGAACACTAACTTGCAATTCATGAAACCTGACAAAGGGGGAGGGATGGTTACTGTTGAAAAAAAATGGATTACATTAACCAAATATTTAACACCTTATACTGTGAGGACAAGTATGAAATAGTGTCACGTAATGAGGTGAACATAGCTCACAGAAAAATTCAACTTCTCTTGGAAGATTCTTTACTTCAAGAAAGTAATAATGAGGACATTTTTAATTTTTTACTTATAAAACAGTGTAAGAAACTTCTCTGTGTGGAAGATTTTCAGTCCATATATTTCTAGTTAATCACTGTATATTAATCAGATCAGACAACAGTAGTAGAAGTAGCAAACTTAAAATCGTCTTAAGTGAAAACAAAACAAAACAAAAAATAATAATAGAAAACATATAATTGTACAGCATTACTAAGTATTCAAAAGTAATCCAAGCAAGGCATGCAGTCTGTTTCTAGTCGAAAATTCTTTATTAAGTACACACACAAGCGATCCAAGTAAAACAAAAATAGAGTAATAATTTCCTCACAAGCTTTCTAAATATATATACTTTTTATCAGGCATGGGAGTGGTTTATTGTGCTGTAAAACAGTGTTTTTGGTACACATGTTAAATTCACATCCCTTCCCCCATCAGTGTGACATTCGAGTTGGTCCTGCCCTACTTGGCAGCTGTCATAATAATTATAACCCTTATGTACTTTAAATAAAATTAATAATGATTTGGTACCTCTTTTTAATCAGATTATTAAGTCTGTGATTTTATCCAAAACAATATACTACATGGCTGGAAATATATCAACCTTAGTTCATTTGACAATCAAAAAATATATATATATACATATATATTTTGCATGTAAAAATCTATTTTTATTTTCATAACCTATTGTTAACAAGCATCACTTTCGTCCTTCTAGACTTCTTCAGGTCTGTGTACAAGAACCCTAAAACAATCTATAAAAATATATAAAATTGTATAATTAGTTAGTATTGTTATTACACATCATTTTTAATAAAGTGGAAAAAAGAACCAGAAAAAAATTAAAATAAGAAAAAATGTATGTATGATGATGGAAATAAAGTATACACTTAAATTACAGACTAGTATTAAACGTAGAAAACCAATGAGCCAAAGAAAAAGAGCTCCAGACAAAGAAAACCAGGTCCGATGATGAAATAAAACTTCTTCCTTGTGGACTGTAATAAAGTAAGGAAGAAGTTTTATTTCATCATCGGACCTGGTTTTCTTTGTCTGGAGCTCTTTTTCTTTGATACACTTAAATTACAACTGATTTAAAAAGATATTTAAAACCAACTGGTAGAATAAAATAAAATAAAATACAATTAGTCATGTAAACAATGTGGCAATTTTCTAAGTTCCAGTGAACTTTTAATTGAACAGTAGTAGTTTAGTCCAGGCTTCCCAAAAGAGTTCAGCTTTAATTGCCACGAGTTCATGTTTCTCCAGAATATTCGGGATGTGTCCTTCAAGATCACCCATGTCTATGTGATCCAGGATCTGGAACTTAAAACCTGTGTGTCGTTTATGAAGAGAAAGGTGTTTGGCTAGTGCATTATTTTTACATCCAGAGCGGACTTCTGACAGCTGACATGAAATCCTACGCTTGAGTTTATTTACAGTCTTGCCCACATATAATGCATCACATTCATTGCACTGTGCCCTGTAAATTACTTTTGTAGTGTTACAGTCACCCCCTGCACTGGTTTTAATGATTTTCCTGCTCCTGCTGCTTGGTGATGAAGTACTTAAGTCTGCATAGCAGCTTGGACTACTCTACCTCTGGTCAATTTTTTCATTAAATATTTTAAAAACATGAATAAATCTTTTGGACATTAGTGGAAGAGATAAACTTCATTCCTCCAAATATGTAAACAAATATATTTGTAGTGGGAGAACAGCTCACAAAGACTTTACAAGACATTACTTGAATTGTTTACAGCCAGAGAACATTTCTGAATCTTGTCAAATCTGCAAGAGAATATCTAGTTAACTGAGAAAGGCCTGAAGTTCTTTAAGAAATGCCCAAAGTCTAGCAAATTAAGAGAAACTGGAAAGCAGAGAGAGGCTTACAGAAGGATTTGGTACTATATACAAGTTTCAACAGTGAAGAGATGTTAAAAAAAAAAAATATATATATATATATATATATTGTTAGACTTTTTTTAACTTTTTGAAGGTGGCTGATTTTCTTTAATTGAAATCTTTTGTGACCACACTTACATGCACTGGCAGAAAAGGATGCAAAATTTAGTCAAAGAGCTGGGTCCACATTCTCAGGGTTACGTCAATGCATTCACAGTGGGTATAATACTCTGCTAAAAATGTTTGTGGTTTCCCCTCTTGTTTGTGATTTCAACTTGAAAAGATATGAAAGCACTGCTAGAACTTGGAGACTCTCCAGTCTGGAAACAAGAGAGATGCAGCTCTGCAGATAAGCTTGTCCTCTATTTCAAACAACCATCATCCACAACATGAACTTGAGCAGTTCGCTGCTGATATGAAGCAGACAGCATGACAACAGTAGCTCCAAATCAGCCTCCAATGTTCTCTCCTGGAGAAGTATAAATTACTCAATGAATGTGTGATGTGGGGAGTAGCTACCTCAAGGCGAGGAAATCAAGTTTCTCAAGTCTTGTTAATAAATGATGGCAGAGGGGATTAAAAGCTTGCAGCAGAAGCAGTACTGCAGGCTCTGCAGTCGACTATTGTGGTAAAACAAGAGTCACAGGTTAAAGGCATCGGTTTATCAGCCAATCTGTGTTCCTACTCTCAACTAAAGGGTAAGTATGCAAATACAAGCAACAGAAATTATGTTTCTGTACAGGGTTAACTATTGGTTTACACTTCATAAATTTAAGGACCATGATAAAACAGATGTCAAGGTAAAGCCCTTTGGTTTAGTCTTCATAAATTTAAGGAGCCTGGTAAAACAGATGTCAGGGTAAAGCCCTTTGGTTTACTCTTCATAAATTTAAGGAGCCTGGTAAAACATTCTTCAGGGTAATGGCCTTGCTCCTCCATGTGGAGTAGAATCTATTGAGTTGGTTTATGTACCTACTGAATATATCCCTTGGGGTCTTCATTTGGGTGATGAAGCAGACAGGATCCACTGAGAGAATGACTCACTGTATACCAAGGACATGCTGGACAGATCATGCCTTGCAGTGCATGTCTTTGAAGACCTGGGGATCCCACAGAATGGGCTGGAAATTACTGCTGCAGATAGGCAAGTCAGGTCAGCACTGCTCAACTTGCTACCAGTGCGACCCTTATGAAGAAAAATACTGCAGGAAAACAGACGGATGGTAAGCAGTCTAACTACGCCACATGAGATCTTTATTTCGCTTCCTTCCATTCTTGGTTGGTTACTTATATTTTCTGTAGCAGTGACATGAGGTGCGGTGGTATGCAACACTGATATGAAAAACTGACATTTCCACAACAACTTTCACAGAGATTTTGTATTACATACAGATAAGGGGAAAACACTAAATTCAGACTCATCCATTATTGCTACATTCATTTTTCTTTTACTTCCCAAAATGCAGAGACAACCTGGTTCCTTTACTAAAATTATACAATGAGCCCAAAACTTCATAAAACTTTAATTTAGTGTGCTAGAATGATACAATGAGACTGAGAGAACATCAATATTCCAGTCAGATTCAGGAGTTTTCCTTGTTATTGTATAAACTTTTAAGAAACAAAAACTTGATTGCTTAATAACATACATTAAACATACCTTGTAGTTTGGGTAGTAAACTACAAGACACAGAGGGCATAATCCTTACTTTATATCTGTGAAAAGTCTTACACTGCCATATCAGGTGAGAGAAGGGTTCTAATAGAAATATAAACTGTACTTAAGGCCAGTGAAAGTAAAACGCTTTCTTACTTGAAGTAATACAAATTCAGATGTATTAAGGTACTTTGAGTCTAAGAGCAATAAAAAAATAAATAACGAACAAAGTATAATAAATAGGTGTATAGAACATTGTAAATGCTGAGTATATAAGGATTAGCAAACTCCACCTGCAACCTGGTTCCCAATTCATTTCTTACAATGATACATAACTTCATCTCTGACATATAACAGATTCTGTCTATATTTGTGCAGCCTGTTTTTTTTTTTTTTTTGTTTGCAGTTCCTTAGAACCACAAGACTCTGGTGGCAGGCAAACACCAACCAATTGGTTCACACAGTTACTCCATGACCCTGTCTCTTTTTTAAATGGGAAACTTAAACAGTCAGTAGCCTATCTACTCATATACCCAGCCCAAAACTAGTTTATGGCTGCCACAATGACTCCAAAATTCATCTCCTGTTTTAAATTTATTACCAGCTCCAAAGGATTCTTATACCTGGACATCAAATTCACTGTACAAGAACAGAAAACTTCAACCTTTAAAGCTCAGACAAAATTATTTAATTGTGAGTGTGTTTTGTGCAAGAAAGGGAGAGTGGTAGTGTACATGTGTACATTTCTGAATGTGTTGAAATGCATGCCACTACATTTCTGAAACTGAAAAGTCACTGCTGTATTTAATGAAGTCAGAGAAGCTCAACATTTGTGGTTAGACACAATTAAAGTTCCTATACATAGCCCAAGCAGAAATCTATATTTCAAAGTGGAAAGAGATGATGATGAAAAACCAAGTACAAGAAACAAGGAGATACTGGGATTTTGGATGCAGACCCTTAAGGAGAATAACAATAACCATACAATATTATGGTCATAAAGTAGCAGAAAGAATTCTAAGAGCTAAGCTAACAAGGGAATGGAGAATGGAGATTGTGCCGATAGGGATGACTTCAATTAGGGATACAGACAACAGGCAAGAAGGGACTAGAGTTTATTAGAGAAAACTGGCAAAAGAACCAAGGTATTGGGACCAAATATTTGGAGAGTGAAACTTAACAGAATAGGAAGAGGTCAAGAATTTATTTGGACTGCAGGGTAGAGATTGGCTTCCCTACCAAGGATTGATATAAGAGTTTAGGCAAAGAGAAAGAAATAGGGCGATCCTAAGTGAAAGACCAGCACTGGGAGAGTTTTTATTATAATCTAGAACAGAAACTGCTGTTTAAAAAGGAATAAATAGTACAGCATATAAAATATTGCATGATAATTATAAGAATCACCCAGAGGAGGTTAGAAAGGATTGGGAAGACAAACTGGATAAACAATTTACAAAGAAACAATGGAGGGGTATATGTATGTCTCCCCAATATGCAACAAAGTCGAGAAGATTTAGGATCTTTTCTTGGACGTGTTTACATAGGTACTTTTATACCTCAAGTAGACTCCAAAGAATTTTTCCTCAGGTAGATAGCAAATGTTGGAGGTGTGATGGGGAAGAAAGAGATAACTGGGAACATATTTTCTGGGAGTGTAATGAGTTGGCAGACTTAAAAAAAAAAACCTGCAGACAACTTTATCAGGCATACTGGGTAAGCAAATTGGTATAACTAAGGAAATTATTTTTTGAGCTACGATACAGAATCGGAATTGCCTAGACATTGTTAAGGCCTTACCGAGTCTAATTATGCTGGATGCCAAAAAAGCAATTATTAGGAAATGGAAATCAAAATTTAAAACAAGTGTACTAGAAATAATGAATATATTAACATAGATAAAACAACTGGAAATTGAATCTTTAAAAAGGGTAGAAACAAATTACATAAAAAATGGAAACTGTGGGAACAATACATGCACTTGAGGAATGAAATTTAAAAGAAGGCAGGATTTGAATGAGCTATGTAATATTTGACTGACAGTGACTGGATAGATTATAAGTGATGTATAATGTTTCCAATTAAAATTATGTCAATATGGCTTGTTTTCATTTATATAAATGTATGATTGCCTATGTCATAAGTAATACTTCCATAAAAATGTTTCTTGTTTAATAAAAAAAAAATGTGGTTACATAGGCACAGATTCTTTTTGTGCAGTCTTTATAACCAATTTGCACAGCTGGAAGGCGTGTGTGTGTGTGTGTGTGTGTGTGTGTGTGTGTGTGTGTGTTCACATACACACGCAAGCAAATCACAGCATTTATCAGGTTTCTTATCACCTCAGCTACCTCTGAATTTGCCTTTTCCATTAACAACCTACATTTCTGTAGGAAAGAAGACCTAGCTAAATCTCCTGTAGCCTTTATATATGCCACTTCAGATATTCCTTGAAAGCAGGATATAGGCTTAGTAGAAAACCATTAAAGTAAAAGAGGATAAGTGTGCAAAGATGGATACTTATGTTTAACAGTAAGTTAATATATTACATGTGAATCATCTTCAACTAAACATATTTGAAGTAATCAAAAAGATAATACAAGAAAAAATGTCAATGATATAACTATCAGTGACTGACTGACTGGACAGGTCCCTCTAACAAGCTATACTAACAACAGTGTTCAGTCCAAAATCCCATGTTTTAGGTTAAATCAAGATTCTCTATCTGGTGTCATCTTCTAAATGTCTTAAGTAAAATAAATAAACTATATGCATGTGTTCATGAAAATTAAATGTAGCATTTAGTTTGACAAATGTTCTTTCTATACAGTTACAAAGTGATTATTGCATGGTGGTGCAATGTTCACCAATGCATCACATTCTTCTGCTCCACAGACACTAAGTTATCAAACTGCATTCATGTAAAATAATTTATGAAGATCTTGAAACTAACAATTGTTTTTATCTCAAAACATACTAGCACGTATAAGCAGAAAGGTCAGAACTGAGGGCCTCATCAAACAGCTTAATAACTGCCAGAAAATGAATTTTATTGCTGCTAGCATACACAAACTGATTTATACTTAACTCCAAACAGCATAACAGCTATGTGATAAATTAACTTTATAATATGAACAAGTACTTTGCTTCTAGGGTTTAAAAAACTGCCCTAAACATAAACACATACTACTTATAGAGACTACATAAGATTTGGCCAGTTGTATTATGTTAGTTTTAGCTGTCACTTCTTCACTTTATTCTGTTCTGTACTACGTCATCAAATAAACATCCTCAGCTATACTGTTACTTCTGACTAATATAACATTTAAGCTGCTTACCTGTAAAATCCATCAAGGTCAGTTGATAAGTGTTATATGCAAACAATCTAGTATGAGAAATTTTGGCAAAATATAACGTGTACCTATGTACTCGTGTATGAAGTAAAGAATTGCATATTTTCTTGCAAATCAAACACTCAGATACATGTGGAATAGTATAAAGCCAATACCTGCCATATACCTAATGTCACCAAAACGGAAAAATCACTTTACACATGATTTGGCTCTTCAAGTACTTATACATCAATAAAGAGTTCTTCTGAATAAATTACAGCAAACAGAAACTATCACATTACAAATTACTTTTTCTCAAAAGAAACAGTGAAAGGGAACTGCAGCAAATATTTTTTTTGTTTGTTTCTGCATCTAACACAAAAGGCTTTGAACATTTTTGAGTATCTTTAGAGCAGTGGCAGTTGTCAGCTGAAGAAAATTTATATTGTTCTGCCTCAACTACATATTAGGTTTTTGTTACTACAGGATAAGTTCATCAAATTTCCTAAATTTGTTTTTGCAGCTAATTCTGTAATCACTGCCATCGCTACATTTTTAACTTTTTTAAATATTTGGCGGTTAAGTGTACATGGGATACAGAGCTGATAATACTACACTTCTAAAGGAAGACATAACTCTGTACTAATGCATTTAGCAGTTAAATTAAGTTGCAAATGATTACACTAGCAATGTCTGAACACTTTAAAATCATGCATCTTCATTTCAGACAAA
The DNA here is from genome assembly GCF_019279795.1 of Protopterus annectens. Lineage (NCBI taxonomy): Eukaryota > Metazoa > Chordata > Ceratodontiformes > Protopteridae > Protopterus > Protopterus annectens. The sequence continues at coordinate 1,180,269,027 of NC_056745.1, forward strand.
ACAGAACAATATACTATCTCAGAAAAAAATCTACACTGTGTTTAACAAATAACATGTAAACCTAAAAAATGAAGTACTGAAAAACAATTGTGTTCGCATGCTTTAAATATAGTTCAGGGCATCAAACAGCTAATGTATAACAAAAAACACATGTACTAAAGAATTATTTTCGAAATTGCACACTTTTAACACTAATAAATGTACCTTATTTATGCTTTCCCCTCATCTGATTCAAGGCTGCATGCTCAAATTCTATTGAAAGTGAAGAACCTGATGTCTTGTTAAGCTGTACTTCCCATTTATCAGACATACAAGTTGTACAGCCGAATAACCCTAAGTGCAGCAAAATAGCTTACTTCATAAATATGCACAGTTTTGAAATAAAACAAACTAGCTTTTCATACACATTTCATACAGAAGGTGTATACATTTAAACATATGCAATACTGCTAGAAAAGCCATTCTAATCTAATGGTACTGCCTTACAATTGTTCATCTACTGCCATTTTTGATGCAGTAAAGAAGTTCTCTTTCCTTGGCTAAACAATTTCTAAAATATTTATAATGCAGTAAAGAAGTAGTTGACTGGGTCAGGATCAAAATACAGGTGTTTACAGGACAAAGAACTTTGTGAGAATACTTTTTATGACTTGAAGCTCACTCTGACATTTATGTATTACCACAAATCTTGAGACTTGATGGAAAGCTAGTAGAATCTTTTATTTTATACCGGCAAATGTTTAGATTTCCATTAAAAGATTAGGTTGCATCCCTCCCAATACTTATCAACATGCCAGAAATAAGAGACAGAACTTGAATCCTATACTGTCTATAGTTGTATACAGTGGTGGTAAAGCAGTTAGCATTGTTGCCTCACAGCAAGAGGTTCTCCAGTTCGATTCTCGGCTAGAGCTTCTGTGCGGAGTCTGCATGTTCTCCTGTGGTCAAGTTAGTTTTAAAAGACATGCAGGTATTTGCGTGTGTGTGCCTTCTATGAAGGCTGGGCACTGAGCTGGCAATATGACACCGTAAAAACACCACTGCCAACCAATGTGGGGACCGGTGATCCTCTGTGGTGACCCTTAACTGGGAAAAGCCGAAAGACGTTGCTTATAACTAAGTAGTGAGATAAATGCACACCTCCCAGCTGGAACCGATGGTACTCACTCTTCAAGGTGGCTTCAGTTTCCACAATGAGAAACCTGCAACTATATTTTCAACCATGTGAACTCAATCAGAACTACATTACAGACTTCCTAATGTCCTTAGTGCATACAGAGCACAAACAACCGCTCTCTTACAAAGGTCCTACTAGAGTACCTCAGTATCTACTATGTGTACAGTGTAAACTATGTAATACCTTCTCAGTGACTAACTGAACTTGTAAATAAAAACACAACACTTTCTGTACACAGTGTTCAACCATGGAAAAAAACAAATACCAAGAGTGATTTCATGATTATAAATACCCAAACTTCAGACTCTCTCGTGAATACTAATGCTGCAGTATGAATTACAAAAGAAAATCCTCTAGGAGTACTAGAAATACTACCAGTGGGAGTTCATACACTTGTGCCGATCAAGTCCCACCATACAGTGGCCAGCTCTGTGGCACAGTGAGATGATGCACTGAAGACTCGGGTTTGACATTTAGGCCCGAGGCAGGTAGACAGGTTACAAATGACAGGCCAAAATTTGGCTCTCCCATTCTGAGGAAGGAGGGAAACAGTTCAGCTTGCTGAATTACTGCCACTTGCAGGAGAACAGGTGGTAAGGCAGAATGGTTTCTTGACGGGCTCAGTTCTTCCACCTGAGTTGAAAAAGAAGTAATAAAGACAACTTTTATAAACTGAGTAAACAAAGTTAGGAAAATCAGGCATAAAAACAATGACGCAGTGGTGCAGCGGTTTGCATTGTCACCTCACAGCAAGAGGTTCTCCAGTTCGATTCTCAGCTGGGGTGGTTTCTGTGCGGAGTCTGCATGTCCTCCCTGCGTTCATGTGGGTTTCCTCCGGCTGCTCTGGTTTCCTCCCACATTACAAAGGCATGCATCTGGTGTGCTTCTCCCCAGGCCTCTGCTGAAAATTGTCTCATTCTACTTGGACTTTCCCAGTAAACAAATGTTAAATAAACAAATAAATAAAACAAAAACTACACACCAGTTAGTCAACTGTGTTGTACAGGAAAACTGTTGGAAAGGGTAGTGCTGTGTGCAACATCAGTATGGAACCGACAAGAAGCAATATAAGAGAGATACATCGGCACACCTATTTCTTGAGGCAGCTACAAATGCTTGCAATCATTTTTTTCCACTATAGCAATCAGTACAATTAACCAAGGCTTACAGGCAGATGTTGTATACTTCAATATTTCAATTACTTTTGACACAGTAGATCATATGCTTCTGCTGCACAAAACAAAGAAAAGTGGGTCTTTTTACCCTGACTGACTGACATACTGGCTACCTAATAGACTACGATGCTTACTGACGGATAGATCAAGACTATTACAGTACACTGATGTACCTAGGGATCCATTTTTAGGCTCCTACCTTTTTAACATTTGACACACATTGGCCTTTACAAGTCAATATATTACTCAATTTATAGTGATGATTTAAAACAAAAAATCAGTATTTAGTTTTAATAGCTGCTCTGTCTTACAACAAACTCTAGACAGATCAGTCCTCTGGGCAGACAAAGAAAATGAAAATCATTGCCGACTATATTTATGTCATTTGGTGCTATGAAAGTAGATGGACTCCACAAATGGCAGAGAGACACTGGAAAGAGTACAACAGTTCAGGTACTTGGGTGCCCTTACAGATACAATACAACCATTAGCTACATTTAGGGGTTTGTCAAATGCTGATTTCCTGAGGTAGTGATCAATTATTTTATAGTTTAGCAGTAAAAATTAGAATACTTTTACTACAGACGGGTGCTGTACACTAAAACTTGTGCGAAGGATGACAGTTAAAAATAAGTAACAAAAGCAAATGAATAATCAAGCAAGATTACACAGATATGGAGAGACTTCCTTGTTATAAGATAGCTAGAGAGATATCTAATCAGTGTGTTTAAACTGACAAGATATCATGATCTTTTTGAATTTTAGGTCTAAAATCAGGAGATCTTGATACATGTCTAATCAGAATACTGAACAGAAAAGTAACAGACAGTCAGATTTTCAGAACACAAAGTATAACAGCTGAATACTTTTATGAAAAGATTTCAAAGTGAATAAACAAGAGCTTTTTTTTAAGAAAATCAAACACGTTACACTGTTATGTTTTGGGTGGGCATGATATGATGTGATATGATGGAAACTCTGGCCTGTCAAACTGTGCTGTTAGGCAGGCCAGAGTGTCCAGCACATCAAATCATATATGAGCAAGGACAAAGCATAACATGCTCACCCAAAATATTACCATGAAACAATTTAGGGAGTCCCCAACTCTACAGGGAGTTAGGAATGAAAATAGCAGTAGTTGAGTTACCAGCAAGAATACAGGAAATTGATGCATTCTGGGGGAATATCCATGAGAGCCCAACTGAGCACAATAAGGCGGCCATACATCTTAACTGTACAGATTTTTGCAAAATATCCAAATTTTTGCCTCATATTTTTGGCCTGTTTTTCTGGCAAATTAGTGGCAAATCATTAAAGACTGAGGTTAGAAAATAAGGATAGACATTTTGTTTTCAGATTTCATACCCTTCAGAAAATTCATGCTAATGCACAACCTGTTGTTCTATCAATTTTCTAAGTTTGTAAGAGCAATATTAAAAAATTGTCCCTATTTTTGTGCCTTTGTCCCACTTTTACTTATGGCTTTGTCTAGATTTCTTGCTCTAAGAGGTTGAGAGGTATGAAGGTGGCTGACTGGATAAAAAGTAAAAGAGCAATTAAGACAGCCTCTGATATAGGTGATATAGATTGGAATGAAGTAATGCCCACTGTCATAGAAGGGCTCCTAATTGGACAACACCTGGCCAGATGCTCTACCTAACTTTTAGTTAAAAGGTACTGTCATCTTTGCACCATGATTTAGCCTCGAGTAAAACTACTTATATGTACATGCCGAAATGACACCAAAATGAAGTAAACCTGCAGATCACCCCAATAACTATTAACTAATAACCTGCCTCCCAACAACATATAAGTTTTATACAGGAATTGATGTAGATATATGAGCATACAGTCGTTTAGATAAAAATTCAATCAAGGCCATAGAACAGAAGGGGAAAGGAATACATTCACATGGAACAAATGATCATGTCTTTTATTAAACAAAGCCATAATGGAGACCTGAAAAAAAGAAGAAGAATCTCTCAATATGGCATGGATAGACTGCAAAAATGCATTTGATAATATTCCTTACTCCTGAATTAAAGAATGCTTACAGATGTACAAGCTCCAGCACACAAGGGCAAAGTTTAGTGCCATGAGTAGGAAGAAATGACAAATCATTTAGCAAATGAACCAGACAAATTGCTATCCAGGGTGTGTAAATCCAGTGGGGAATATTTCAGGGGGATTCTCACTATTACTGTTTTGTCTTACTCTTAATCCATTAAGCTGTTTACTCAACAGCTATGGTCACAGACTCAGTCCGACTCCAAGAAAATCAAGTGAAATTATCTCTCACCTACTTTTTGTGGATGACCTAAAACTGTACAGTTCATCAGATAAACACCTGATAAAGTGTCTACAAGTTGTTAAAGCAGTCTTAGATGACATAGGAAATGTCATTTGGCCTCTACAGATGTGCAAAAGTAACATTTGAAAGAGGAAAATTGAAGACTTGAGAAAATATATAACTTGGGGAGGAATGTGATATAAAAGATTTGGAACAAGGAGGAATGTAAAAACATCTTGGAATAGATGAAGGAACAGCGATACAGCATGAAAAAATTAGAACAAAGCTCAGTAAGGAATATTTTAGAGGACTAAAATTAATACTGACTTCTAGGAATACAGTTCAAGCTATAAATCGACTTGCATTTCCTGTTTTGACATACACCTTTTTGGGTGACTGACTGGCTCACAAAAAGAACTGGATAAGCTTGACAGGAAAACAAGAAAATTGCTCCATGTCCATCAAATGATATACAAGAACCGCTGTTTTCCAATATTATAGATCCCTCAATCTTAAGGAACCATGGACCTCCTCAAATTGGCTATACATATATGTCTGTGATTGTGGGATTGCATACGTATTTATTGACATCATCAGATACAAACATATTGAAATGTCTAAAACAAGAACAAAATAAGTCTAAGATGAACTCTCTGCTTAGGTTAGCAGAAGCCTTTAGGGAAAAAAAGGCATGCATGGAAATCCAACCAAATGTGGATACAAAACAGGTGGCAACAGAATGTACAAAGAACTGGATCGGGAAAAAAGAAAAGATAAATGGAAAGATTATAATTACAGCAAGAAGTACAGAAATCAGCTGAAACAGACACGTTGAAAAAACAGTTGTTACACGAATGGCTTAGACAGGGTGAATTTAAACCAAAAGGGGAAAGTTAAGTTTGGCAACCCAACATAGTGGATTACATGCTAAATGGTTCATTAAAACCCCCTAGAAAAGGCGGGAGACACAGACAAATGCAGATTTTGCACTATAGAACTAGCAGCAGTTGCACATCTTGCTGCAGGGTGAGAAACACTCCTGTCTTCAGATTTGTATACTAAATGACAATGTGGCAACATTGGTACACTGGAAACTTTGTAAACATTACAACACAGAGGCAGCTAGGAGGTACTGGAAACATGAAATGCAAAGTATTGCTGAAAATAAGGAAGTAATGTGGGATCACCCCACACCAGCAGCTAAGAAAGTAGAAGCAAAATATTATTTATATATATATATATATATATATATATATATATATATATATATATATATATATATATATATATATATATATAAAATAAAAAACGTAGAAGCAAACAGACCAGATATATATATATATATATATATATATATATATATATAAAATAAAAAAGGTAGAAGCAAGCAGACCAGATATGGTAGTTCAACAGAAAAAGACAGAAATAGCTTTGGATTATTGAGATTACTACACTGTCTTACAAAATGAGAGATATACATTTGTAAAATACCAACATGTGCAAGCAGAAACAAGATCAATCTGCAAAACGAATATAGAGATGGTCCAATTGGACTAATATAAAAGAATCTTCAAACATATCTAAATACGCTACCAATAAAAGTAATCATTATGAACTGCAAAAAGAGGCAATTCTGGGTACAGTGCGGGTGCTGAGAAGAGCACTTGTATCAAATGTCAAAGACTGAAGCAAAACTGGTTTCCCGAACCTTAACTACGCCCTGACTTAGTAATGGGGTGCAGTCCCATCAAGGTATGCAAAAACCTAAGCATTTAAAGAGATTAAACCCAGACAGTACTGCAGGTGAATTCTGAAGTGCATGAGGAAGGACACAAGCACCAATGAGCAAGGACTGCAGGCCATACTTCAGCACTGCATCCACCTATCATGGAGCTGTAAGAAGCAAGCAAAGAAATCCTGGTACCCAATGGATGATGGCCATGATTTCTAGCCCCCCCCCCCCAGTATCTTCTAAAATACTTCAGTAGTGTTAAAGTAGCTTTCATTTTTGTGATTCCACTTTGCAGTGTCACTCGGAAAAGTGTTGAATTTTTGTTACAGAGCCCTAGGAAATATTTGCCTGTCTAATCAGCTGTTTATCAGTACTCTTCTACAAGTACATTTTTTTCTCTTGGATGAACCCTCATTTATTTATAAAATCACACTACATGTGCCCCACTGTGCGATAAGGACAAATTTATTAGAACCCATTCTTCACAGCTTTACTTCAAAGTTTTAAAACATAACATAGTAAAGCTTCATTAGTTTGATATACAGTATCTGTGTCTTTATAATGTAATAACTCTGGAACTGTTTTATCTCAAAATCTATAAAAGAAAAAATATACATATATTATACACATACATACAGGTGACCTCTTGTATAATCTGTGGGTTCAATATCCATACAGATGCATATTGTATAGTAAAGAAAACAAATCGCTCATGTTCCCTTTTCTCAACTTTTCTAGTAGCTACATGTCAGAAACCACTCAGAGGTTGATGATTAAAATCTAGATGTCCTGTACCATACATACTGTGCCCCTAGTTAAATACTCCATTAATGCTGGGTGATATTCATCTATACCGAGGCCATCCCCATCAAAATATTACTGAACCCAGACAATGAGAATGACTCAGAGCTAAGGGTCTGGGAATAGCACACCCCAATGCCAACAACATAAAATCAAGCTACATCTGATTCAAACTTGGATTTACTTGTATCAACCTGACATTGTCTTGGACGCTGGGCTAAAGATGAACAAATTTCTCTCCAGGTTAAAACAGCTTCAGAAAATAAAAAGAAGATTAAAGTTGTACTAGGGGGTCGCTACATTCTAGGGGGTTGCTACATTCTAGGGGGGTTGCTACATTCTAGGGCGTTGCAACATTCTAGTTATTTACCTCATGTTAAGAACACAAAGAGTCCTTCCTTAACGAAATCGATACAGTAGAGCTATTATCAGTAGTTTCTGTTTGTATACCCCTCCTGCCCAATAAAAAGGCACGGAAGAGGCCAACAGGTGCTTTAGTGACTCTCCACTAATTTGAAAACCAAACTCATAATAATGGCTGAGCTTGACATTAACTGGAAACGATCAGTAGATGAGGCTGGTCACCCATTTTTTCAGTTTTATGTCTTCACCTGGCCGACTGCTGTCATGACCAGAACAAATTAATTATCTGAACTAAACACTGCCCTTAAAAACAGTTGATACTTCACAATGTCTGACCTCATCAGCTATCATCTGCCCACATTTGCTGTGTGGGAAATCACAGTAAAATTGCTCAAAAACCTAGGACTGTTAACTGGACAGTTCAAGTTACTACAAGGAACACTTATTTACTTTAATTTCATGCTGTTCAGTCTTCGTGTCCCTCGGTATTTTAAACAGCATAAAACCTCTACAAAAACGTAAGCCAAGTCTATTAACTTACCCTGGATAGACACACTGATGTCACCTTTAGTATTTCTACCATTAACAGAAAACCAAGAACAAGTAAAAGGCACCAATAAAGCAAAGCAGATTCACAACCTGGAAGCTGGCTCTGGAAGCCCAGAATAAAAAGTTGATGAAATGGTGATTTTATTGTATCTTGAAAAAGCTCAGCACCAGGCTGAGCGAAAGCGCTTGAGGAGATTGTTGTTTGTTATTAAAGCAAGAAAGTTTTATGTAAGTTGCAGCCTTTCATTTTCTGCCTTGCGGAAGAAGGAATATCAGCATTTCATCAACTTTTTATTCTGGGCTTCCAGAGCCAGCTTCCAGGTTGTGGATCTGCTTTGCTTTATTTCTACCATTAATTTAAACCTGGATCAGAATGTGTTAAATTCATAACACTACACATCCAAATAAAAAATGGCATTTTCACTTCCAAAAAGTCTTTCTTCCTTAATCAAGTGAATTAATGCCAAAACTAAAAGAAAATAAACAGCTGATAAAACCTGGTTATAAATTATTTCCTTTCTTTTCCTTTCCTTAAATCATCATTGAGGAAACTGCTAGCTTCTTTGTTAAACACTTTTGTGTTTCCATTACAAGAATTACAATTAACGGGTAGTCATTCTGCTGTCATCTTGGAATCCTTTCATCATTACGGTTCTTCCTTTATCATCTACATGGTTTCAGTAAACTTGCTGTATATGCTCGTTTGGCAAGCTTTCTCCTGAATTTCTAAAAATCTCTGCAAGTGCCATAAAATTTATCAAGTTTCTGTTATAAACTGCACCATCAAGGAATACCCTGTCACTGTAAACTCATAAAAACACCTGCTCTTGCATTTCCCCGAGATCGTCCTTTAGCTGCATTAAATAACTACTACCCCATTGCCCTACTGCCTCCCTTACTGAACATTCTCAAAAACTAGTGCACGTTCATGCTGTAAATTCTCAAATCTGCATTCAGAAGTACTGCAATACCTAAAAAAAAAAAAAAAAAAGAAAAATCTTATCTCCAACACTAAGGTTCAGGGTGACTCATGAAAACAAAGCCTTTCACAATGTTGTACAATATATTCAAACCAAAAACACAAGACAAAATCGTTGGTTAAATCTGCCTACAGCTTGGCTGATATAGCATGTCACAAAGTTAAGAGAATTCACGTCCATCATTGACAGGCTGACAAAATCTCTCTTATGTCAGTGGACATATCTCACTTCCTTACACAAAACAGTAGCTTTTTAATATCACCTCCTTAGACCAATCACCGCTGCATCCTAGACGGTCGGTATAAATTAATCAATAAACGGTCGGTGTTATAACCAGAACTAACCAGAAACTCAGCAGACTTTATAGAGCAAGTGTGTTTCTTACAATCTCTTCCAGAAAAGCCACTGTCAACAAGTGCCTAGTGCCCCTATTGCTCCTTTAAGCTGCTCACATAATCACAGAGCTAAAGCCCTCATTCATAAGCTAATGCAGGCTTAAAACAGAACAGTTTGCCTTATAATCAATCATCACAGTAGAACACCCGCTTTAATTGCACATCACTGCACAGTCTGCATTAGTTAACTTTTGTAATCAACTGCCCCCATTCCAGAAGAGATTTGTCCACAAATATCTTATCAGATTGTTCAACCAAATCACTACCATCACCCAATGAAAAACCCTCCATGAACTCAGATCATCTACTGGCAAGCTAGTTAGTATTCTGTAAAAGAGTAATAACCCTGGAGACTTCTGATAGCTTCTTTAAAATGAAAAATCCGGAATAAACATACCTATAAAATGAGAGCTATCCTAAAGAAGCAAGCCTTCAAGAATCTGCTAAAAGCCCATTTTCAATTGCACTGAAAACGTAGTCGTAGGATTAACTAATTACAGTACTTCCCTTGTCCAACACACAGTACACATTTTATTATAGGCCATAATGTAATGGTCTCAGTTTCGTAATGCACTGCATACTTCAAAAATTGTACAGAATTGGTTAACTGACAGCATCTAGATAAATATGTTTGCTCATTAATTAACCCTGTCACAATTAGGCCAATTTCTATATTTTTTATAGGTTCATAGGTAGGTACTAGGCTATCTGCCCGAAGGCATTTATAAGATTAGCCAGAATGTGTTGGCTTTCACTGCCCTCTTAGATTAGTTCCCTGTGCCTCTGTCCAGCAGAGCCACTGAAGTGTTCCCCAGGGTAAACTTTCTGTTTCCCATCCACTCTTCAAGGTTTCTCTTGAAGAGTGTTAGCAAGGAGCTCTGTCTAATGTAGATCAGAATCTTGTTCCAAAGCATGGGAAGTCTCTGGGACAGGAATCTATCCCTCCAGCACGTCCTATTTATTGTTGTGGTGAGGTTTAGATCCCCAGAGTGTGTGGTTTGAGAGGATAAGGTTTTCTTTAGGTGGAGCATGTCCATCGATTCTGGGTTGGACATGGCCTTGTATGTCAGGCAGAGATCACCTCTGAGTAGGCAGTATGCAACCGAGTACAGCTGGAGTTTCTTCAGTTGAGCTGCATAGGGCATCTGTTTGAGGCCAGTGATCTGCTTGGTGAGGTACTTCTGTGGTCTTTCCAGCTGCTGCAGGTGTTTTGTAAGGTACATCCCAAATGGGGCATTGTACCCTATGATGGGTCTGGATGAGTGAGGAGTAGAGGAGCACAATGACCTCTTTTGATCTGGATGCAAACCCTTTTGTGATTAGGTGGGCCACATAGAAGGATTTTCTAACCACTTTGGCAATGTGATTATCAAAGGTGAAATTACTATCTACTTGGGTCCCTAGATCCCTTATTATGTTTTCCGTATTTAGGGGACTACCACCTATGTGGTAGTTTGTGGGTACTTTTTTTTTCCAAAGGGGATGACTATGCACTTTTTGGCATTTAGCTTGAGGCCATGATTTTGACACCAGGTATCTGGCTCAGTGAGACCCTTTTGGAGGATGTCTGTGTTAGCTGGATAGTCAATTATAGCCCCTACTTTGCAGTTGTCTGCGAACTTGGTCAGCCATAGTCCTCCTGTGCTTTCCTGAACCTCTGAGAAGTATATGCCGAACAGGAGGGGTCCTAGGACTGAGCCCTGGGGAACGCCACTTGTAACCAGTTTAGAGTCAGACCTAGCTCCCGCAACTCTCACCATGTGGGTTCTGTCCGTGAGCCAAGTGGCAACCCATCATGTGACATAGGAGTTTATGTTCAGGCTGGTGAGCTTGTCTATAATACATGAATGGGGAATGGTGTCGAAGGCCTTTGCGAGGTCTAGGTAGGCTGTGTGTACCAATTTTCCCTTGTCTATAGCCTTGGTAACTGTCTCAAAGAAGTCCACCAGGTTTAGGAGGCACGATCTGCCCTTAACAAAGCCCAACTGGGTAGGGTCCAGTGTTTGGAGGTTCCCAATGTCTCTGTTAATGAGTTCCATGATGATGCGCTCCATAGCCTTGCAGACCAAGCTAGTCAGGCTTATAGGGTGATAGTTCCCGGTGTCTGTTGTGGCTCCACCTTTGTGGAGCAGAATAACCGTTGCTGTGCGCCACTCTATGGGTACGTAGCCTGTGGAGAGGCAGAGTTTGAACAGTGTGTTTAGGTGAAGGGTTAGTTCATCTTTGAGCTCGTGTAGGATGCAGCTTGGGACACCATCCGGTCCCATTGATGCTGTGTTTTTGGCTTTGGAGAGGGCTGTTTTAACCTGTCTGGGATTTCAGGGGCTCTACATTCTTCTGGTATGGTTATGGGCCCTTTTGGGGGTTAAGTTTGCACTGAACCTGTCTGCCAGGATGTTGGCAATATCAGTTGGTTCAATGTATTTTGTGCCATTCTGCACTAACTCCGAGCAGATCTGAGCATTGCCACTTAGATTCTTGACATAGCTAAAGAATACCTTGTGATAATGTTTCGAGTCCTTGGCAATTTTTTTTGAAGCTCGCCTTGGATGATTTTATGAGGGATCGTAGTTTCTTGCAGATTTTAGGTTCTTTTTTGGGTCCCTATCAGATGATTGAGTTTTCAGAAACTCAAACAGCATATCGTCGAGACCATTTGATCAAGTTCTTGAAAACTCAAAGCTTTTGAATGGAGATAGCAGTAAAAAAGGTAAATGTACCCTTTTCTTCACTGTGGTGCAATCTCAGAGTTGGCATATATAATTTGCAGGGGGTGTAGGAGGGCTTGCCCCCCTGCAAAAACATAAAAAAGGTAGACTTTTTCTTTTAAGTTCTTGTTTTCGGAAACTCGATCATATGGGCTCTTCAATATTTTTTTCAAGTTTCTGAAAAGTCGGTCATCTGATATAGACCCGTTTTTTCTTTTCCACTACACATGTTGCTACTTTCACTTGGACCAAGGCATAAAACTGACATACAGTCCAAAAATAAAAGTAACACCTTCCAAACAGCTGTAAAACAAACTAACACTCAATATACAAATAAGACTTTATTCGAAATTAAAAATGGTTAGTGCTTTTGCAGACTAACCTCTGCTTCTTCAGACCACAATCACATCAATTATCCAACAACATTCAAAATAACAATCAGCCAACTCACATAAAAGCGAGAGCTACAATCAGGCATATTTGTCCCACCCACTAATAGACTAAAGCCTACTTAATCTGACAAACAAAGCTAATAGCTAAACTACTCAGAATGACATCCATAAAACCTTACATAAATAACAAAAGTATGAAAAAGATGACAATGTCATTTTATGGTTAAAACTCTGCTGCACCGAGTATCAAAATGCTGACAAAAGCATCAAAGCTACAATAGCCTGACAGTTCTGACCCTCATGGGTACTAGTGTAAACAAACATGGCTAAGTATTCCCAGTAGAACTTTTTTTTTATAAAAACAGTGCTACACAACATGCCGATATCCTAACAATTCAGACAACACATCTGCAGCTTTACTGCCATAAATAAAAATACAGCCAATAAACTTACAAGGAAATCCTCAACTTGTCAGTGCTGCTGGAACGACCTTGATTCTAGCTAAATCCAATGGTTTATCCCTTGCACGTGATACTAAATGATCACGTGACCACAACCAAACAACAGGCTATAAGACAGTATGGTATGCATAAAATCATAGAACAGCAACAGTCAAAAAAGTCTCATATAAGAATAAATCTAGCAAACATAAGGATAAAAATCAACAACAGTATACAATGCAGAATAATACAATCAACAGAAATATGAACCTTGCTTTGGATTTAGTTAGAATCAAGCCCTTTCCAGCAGCAATGACAAGTTGAGGATTTTTATATAAAAATGACAATGGCATTGCTATTTTTGTATTAGTTTTATAAAAGTTCATTTGCTTAGTTTTGTTTGTATTATGTACAGGGAACAATCCCAGCACTGCATACAGCGTCATTGTTTTTTTTTTTTTTTTGGGTGCACTGATAACCGTTAATGATAGTTGTGTAGTTCTACTTTCAACGTGAGCTGGGGATACTTAGCCCTGTTTGTTTACACCAGTACCCATGAGGGTCAGGTTATCCTTGATACTTGGTGCAGCAGAGTTTTAACCATAACAATGACATTGGTGTTTTTATTTATGTATGGTTTTGTGGATATCATTCCGAGTAGTTTAGATATTAGCTTTGTTTGTCAAATTAGGTAGGCTTTAGTCTATTAGTGGGTGGGAAAAATATGCCTGATTGTAGCACTCATTTTCACATGATTGGTTGAGTATTATTTTAAATATCGTGGGATAACTTCTGTGATTATGGTCTGAAGAAGAAGACATTATTCTGTGAAAGTGCTAACCATTTTAATTTTAATAAAATCTTATTTCTATACTGAGTGTTAGTTTGCTTTACAACCGTGTTTGGAATGAGTTACTTTTTATTTTTGGACTTGGTCGTTATTGTTTACTCCAACCTTGACTGAGTGGTCTACATTTTTCTGTTTGATCTGGTCTGTATGTCAGTTTAACAAATGACCGCTGATGGCAAAATGCATAAAACTCAAGCATACAGCTGAGAACAGAGATCTAAGTAATGCAAAGCACACACATGTGAAAGTTAACTAATACATGGTCACACAAACGTAGGGGTTGTGGCATACCCCAGACATGGTGTGGGTCATCTTCAAATGACCAAAAGACACTAAATACAGCAGCAAAGCTTACATTTTGGAGCTCTGTGGAGCATCACAGACACTTTTATACATACACATCATCCTTCTATAGTATGAGTAAGAGAGCGACTGAGTGAGTGAGTTTGGGTGTGTAGCTATTAGCAATAGTGTACTACTAAATTAAAAAGATAAAGATTCTGTTGGTAAGAATATATAACAACAAGAGATGACCAAGCATAAGTTGAAATCTGTTTAAAAAATTCTTAGTGATATTAAAAGCATTTTTGTTGCACACCATTGGAATATAACTTATAAGCAGATAGTTGGAGCCTACTGTGTATAACATATATGTACATAGGTTACAGCAGGTTCACTAATAACAAACAAGAATAATGGAAATTTCATATATACATAAACATTTAATACCTAGATTGCAGAAGATGACAATATATGAACAGCTGTAACAGTTTTTTTACGGATATGTAGCAAGAGTTAGAAGACTATAAGATCACGTGGTGGATGTACATAGTTACAATACTGTAAGATTACGTAGTGGGTGTACATTACAGAGGCCTTTATATGTCCCTTTAGGAGTGCAAGTATAGTTCACTTCATGAGGTACTCTCTCATTAGTACACTGTTAGGCAATACTGTCATCTCATTGGCTGTGTTTCACTCTTGCCCGTTTGCTATCTTAATGACTTTCTGGGAGTCCACCACACTGTGTTCCCTTTGCTCTGCTCTCTGCCTTCCAGGTGAATTTCTTGAACTTTATGTCTCAAACACAATACCTTGCTTATAAATCGACAACCAAACTTAATCCTCTATATTATGTTTCTTTCTGCACTGGAGATTTTTTTCTCCCCAGGACTAAATTAAAAGTGGGTCTTCCACATCAGATACTTATGATTAATAGATATAAATGAAGACTTAAAAATAAGACTTCCTTTGGTTTGTATCACGCAGCTTTGTCATGCAGTGACAACACAAAGTTACAGGCTGAATGAGTCCATCTCCTAACTATGAGTTTTTACTCAGCTCACACCTAGGAATATTACTCCTCCTTATTTTTTATGTGGTTGATAGTGTAACTGAATTGGTTCAAGTCTGACTTTTTAGCCAGGACCCAGACTACAATTAAAAACAACACAACGATAAAACAATACAGCATATTAGTTCATAAGTACATTTGTAAAACAATGGTATAACATATCAAAACTGAGTAAACTAATTAATATATAAAACGGTAAGACGTGGAAGAAATTCACATACAATTTGCTGCACAAAACAAAACCACAGTGGGCCAGATTCAATAAAGCCTACATTAAGTGTACACAATATGTGTTCAAGAACATTCTTATCACATTGTTGTGCTTTCTAGTCAGTCAGAAAGATTACACTAAGTGTGCATGTAGTCTACACTTTGTGGTAACCTTTTTGAATCCCTGTCAGTATTTAAAGTTGCAGGAATATCAGTAGGAAAACTAAAATAAGGAGGAAGAAGCTGTGAATTGTGTCTATTCACTGTCCATTCAGAACAGTGCACACAGTGTAGGCGTTAGTGAATCCCAGGGAGTGTGTAGCACACCTCTCATCTGCCCCCTGTTTTGCATAATGTCTCAGATTTTGGTATATATTTGTTACCTTCTCTCTTGTAAAATTTCTGATTTTTTTGGTAAATCACTGAGGATTACACAGTCAGTCAATAATGTCAAGACAAGAGCATTTCATAATTCTTATTGCAAAAAAAGGCATGTTGATACAGAACTTCTTGTTCTGAAGATAAGTGAATTAGAGTAATATTTAGAAAACATCCCTGATTTTGGCCTTAGCCAACAATAGTGCGGAGGACAATGCCCCTGACTCTGAAGCAGATAAGCCAAGAGCTACAGTGTGCTGTTACCCCTTTAGGAGGGCACAGACAAATTAACTTTAGTGCAAAACTGAATTAGCAGAGTTACGGTTTAGAATGTCAAAAGGGCCACACGCAGGTAAGGACAAGGATAAGGAGAAGTTATGAAGCAAGTTAAGAAAAAGTAACAGGAAAAAGTGATGGCAGTGAGATAGTACATTCTGGAGATGAGGTTATGAAACATGGCAAAAGCAGGTGGAGAGACAGAATCAACAGCAACCCCCTTTTCCCCGTTTTTCTACACAAAGTTGGGATGTCATGTTAACTGCCACCATCTGTCTCGATTCAATGCCACACTCCTGCCTTCTTCGACACTCATGCCTGATTGTCATAGATATTCTCTCACACGATCCAGCCACCTCTTTGCTGGGCACCCTTGTTTCCTCTTGCCTTCTATCCCAAATCTTCTTCACCAGACTGAATTCTGCTTTTCTGTATGTATGTCCAAACCACTGTAATCTGTTCTCTTTGATCTTTTCTGCAACTGGAGCAACTTTGATTCCTGCTCTTATGCCATCATTTCT
This sequence comes from Protopterus annectens, assembly GCF_019279795.1. Lineage (NCBI taxonomy): Eukaryota > Metazoa > Chordata > Ceratodontiformes > Protopteridae > Protopterus > Protopterus annectens. The sequence continues at coordinate 1,180,285,618 of NC_056745.1, forward strand.
TTGTCTGCCCTACAGTGAACATCCTACCACCTGTCTCAGGCACTTCATTTCCATCACCTCAAGCTTTCTTAGCTGCTCTGCCTTTACTGCCCAGGTTTCTGCACCATACAGTAGTACTAGATGCACCATTGTTTTGTACACCTTCTTTGGCATTCTACTGTCATACACTGCACCTGACACTCTATGCCAGTTGACTGCAACCCCTATGACTCTAGCTTTGACATCTTCGTTCAGACTTTCCTTCTTGTCAACCACCCCTCCCAGATAGTTGAAGCTATTAACCAGTTCCACTACCTTCCCTTCTTCCTCAATACTCAGTTTCTTCTGATTTTCCCAGTTTGCTGCCATTACCTGTACTTAACTTTCATCCCACGTGCCTTTTGTTTTGAATTCCATTTCCCTATCATTGCTGAAGGTCTTGCTCAGAGTCTGCCTGTAATGCTGCATTGTCTGGTTACAGCAGAACACCGAAGTACACAAAAAAAGGTGAAAAGCTGAAATGTTAGAAACTGAATGGGCTCAACAAAAGTTAGAAAGAAAAAAACTAGCAGGCTGGATAGTTAAATAGTCTGAAATACACTTATAAGTTGTACTCTAACCATCAGTGACCAATAACTAAGTGGAAATGTGGCTGGGCATAAAAGCTAGCCAGCAATGAAGTTTAATGACAACTTGAAGAACAGAGCACTGCCTGAAAACACAATGTGTAGACTCTGAAATGAAATGGTCAGTGTGCTTCATTTGTTTGTAAAAGATGTAGCCAAGCTTTAAAACTCTAGCAGCACGCGATTATTAACAGGTCAGTCAATATATAAAGACATAATCAAGGTCTTCACTGCTAGAAAATTAAAATATCAGTTCTGCAGATCAAGCAAACACTGTGGATATAACATTATGCTCCACAGATAAAAACTGGAGAAGCACAGCTCATTAGGATAAGAATTTTTTTTTATTAAACAATTCAAATGTTTAATAGAAAATTATTTAGCATAGAAACTGCTCTGGTTTCCTACATTTTAGCAATTTCAGAGTTGAAACATTAGCATGGAAAGTACTGGCATCTTCCTTGGACTGAAGAGTTGGGGGATGTGGTGAACAAAATTTTTTTGAATTGAGGAACATCTATCTTAATGCCATTTCATCAAATTCAGTTCAAGGAAATGGCACAAAGATGAACGAGCAGTGCTTTGATAATAGTATTATAAACTTACAGAATCACAGGAAAACCGTACTGTTACACTGTTAAATGTATGCGGATCACACAAATGTGATGAAAACAACATTGTTAGTACTTCAGCTGTTACATCTTTCAACATATTACCTCAAATATAATAAAATGTATTGAGAGACGATTATGGGTAGTTATAAGAACACATTTTTATCCTGCAAACGGCGGCAGTTCTATGTATTCTACCTATATTATATCCTTTCCTGTACATGTCTGATGATTCTAGTGACTGTACAATCACCTCCATTTCAGGAAACAGTCCTACTTAAAAGAGAGCCCTCTAATTTCTAAGCTCTTTGGCTGCAGCTGATAGTTTGTCAGGACAATCCCCAGTATCGGGTCAGCATTTTCACACTTTTACCCACAGTTTGTGCCAGTGGTGGTGCTGCGGTAGTGTTGTCGCCTCACAGTTAGACGTTGTCCGTTCGATTCTCAGTTAGAGCATCTTCTGTGTGACGACATGCGTTAATGGGCATTCCTTCAAGGTTGTGCGTTAGGCCCGGCAAGCCAGCACATAAAATCTACTGCCAATCATTAGCGGACCGGAGTTCCACTGTGGCGACCCCTAACCAGGAAAAGCCGAAAGACACAAACCCACAGTTTGTGCCAGTCTTAAATCAGCTCATTAACATACTTTTGGGTTAAAGAAACGAAAACAGACTCTTTTGGAAATACAGACATTCTTACCTCTTATCTATAATCAAAAGGAATACACAGTACAATGACAGAACAATGTGCTGTTATTCGACAAATAACATCTCAATAGTTCCAATCTATTTTTTTTTAAATCTACATTATGGAACTGTTATGAGATACAGTGGATATAAAAAGTGTACACACCCTTTTTAAAATGTCAGATTTTTGTGATATATAAAAAAAAAAAAAGAGAGACCACAATAAATCATTTCAAAACGTCTCCCATCTTTAATGTGACCTATAACCTGTACAATTTGATTTGAAAAACAAACAAATCTGTTAGGGTGAAAAATATAAAAAAAATGTACAATAAGCTGGTTGCATAAGTGTGCACAACCTCAAACTAATACTTTGTTGAAGCACCTTTTAATTTAATTACAGCATTCAGTTTTCTTGAGTACACACCTGCCATCAATTAGAGAGACTCTGATTAACCCCAAATAAAGTTCAGTTGTCCTAATAGGATTTTCCTGACATTTACTCAGTTGCCTGCTACAGCAAAAGCCATGGTACTCAGACAGCTTACAAAGCATCAAAGGGATCTCATTGTTGAAAGGTATCAGTCAGGAGAAGGGTACAAAAAATTTCCATAGCATTGGATATACCATGGAACACAGTGAAGACAGTCGTCAAAAAGTGGAGAAAATATGGGACAACAGTGACGTTGCAAAGAACCGGATGTCCCTCCAAAATTGAAGAAAAGACAAGACAAAAACTGGTCAGAGAGGCTGCCAAGAGACCTACAGCAAAACTGAAGGAGGTGCAGGAATTTCTGGTAAGTACTGGTTGTGTACTACATGTGACAACAATCTCCTGTATTCTCCATATGTCTGGACTATGGGGTAGGGTTGCAAGATGGAAGCCTTTTCTTACACAGAAAAACATCCAGGCCCGGCTAAAATTTGCAAAACAATATATTAAGTCTCCCAAAAGCATGTGGGTAAATGTGTTATGGTCTGATGAGACCAAGGTTGAACGTTTTGGTCACAATTCCAAAAGGTACGTTTGGCACAAAAACAACACTTCACCGTGGGGATGGTGTTCTTTTGGTGATGCGAAGCATGGTGATGGCAGTATCATGCTTTGGGGTTCCGTTTCTTCAGGTGGAACTGGGGCTTTAGTCAAGGTGGAGGGAATTATGAACAGTTCCAAATACCAGTCACTTTTGGCCCAAAACCTTTGTGCGTCTGCTAGAAAGATGAAGAGGAATTTCACCTTTCAACACGACAATGACCCAAGCATATATCCAAATCAACAAAAGAATGGCTTCACCAGAAGAAACTTAAAAGTTTTGGAATGGCCCAGCCAGAGCCCAGACTTAAATCCAATACAAAATATGTGGGGTGATGTGAAGAGGGCTGTGCAGAAGAGATGCCCTTGCAATCTGACAGATTTGGAGCATTTTTGCAAGGAAGAGTGGGCAAATATTGCCAAGTCAAGATGTGCCATGCTGATAGACTCCTGCTGTACTTAAATCAAAAGGTACTTCAACAAAGTATTAGTTTAAGGGTGTGCACACTTATGCAACTAGCTTATTGTACGTTTATTTTTTATATTTTTTCCCCCTAACAGATTTGTTTTTCAATTGAACTGTACATGTTATAGGTCACATTAAAGGTGGGAAAAGTTTTGAAATGATTTATTGGGGTCTCATTTTTTATATTACAAAAACCTGACATTTTAACAGGGGTGTGTATATTTTGTATATCCACTGCATATTCAGTTTGAGTGCTATCAAGTTTTACCAAGTATTTTATGAGCCACAAATGCATAATGGTAGTTACCTCTTTAACCATCGATTTCCTCATAACAAGTAACTACAGCCATGACTACTGACCTCGATTGCTTTACATTTTTTAGATTTTGTTTGGTCAGCAAAATAAAAAAAAATGAAAGAAATATCAAGAATTAAGATAAGGCTCTATTCCTACTGTGGTTTTTCCACTTAAACACAAACAGCAGCTGATTTTATTAATCATTTGTGGTCTGCTTGGTACACACAGCACTACTGGAGTTGGGGGGGGGGCTCAAATTTCTGGCTAGAGACTTGGTCCTTTGCTATACTTAAAAGCAGCTCCAAAGTGGACAGAAGCAACTGCAGTTTATTTTATCTATTTAGTTCATCACGGAAAGTTTTAGAGAAAGTGATTTGTATATGTCACTTATTGAAAACAGGACCTTATATAACAGTCAGTAATAACTTGGATCAGAAAATGAAGATAATGCCACCTTAAAAAAATACACTTTTAGGTATGCAGGACAATGCTAAGTTTGTGTTCTGTTTCTGAACCTTCTAAAACATTTGCTACTATTGATCACTTCAGATAAACAAGATTTTAGTTTTGGTCTACATAGGCCCAATGCAACTGTTGGTTTTTATATGTCAGAGAAGACAACATGGAAAATGACAGTGTCAATAAGCCATCTATCATTCCTACAACAGTACCAAAAGATTCTGTTCTAATGCCACTACTATTGTCTATACATGTGAATACGTGGTAAACTTCATCTAATAAGATGACGACAGTGTTTTACTACTGAAGAAATAGACCATGCTCTTATGACGCAAGTTAGATACTGTGTAGAATGGCTTGTAATAAATGAAATAAATTGTTTTAATGCACATGAAATACAAACATTACCACACAGCAAGAAAATAAATAGGTGCTGAAAGAACTAACATTTTCAAAAAATTATTCTAATGGTGATCATGTTGAAAATCTAACGTACATCGGATTTCTACTAATCAAAGTATAAATACTGTGAATCACAAAATATCTGATTAAGAAAAACTAACAAAAGACTGTGCTTTATACTCTACACGAGACAGCAAACTTTCCCCTAATGTCTGACTACATGGTTAGTTAAAAGGAACCGCACAGCGTTGTTGAATTTATCCAAGTAATGCAGGCAGACTGAAAATCAGATTTCTGTTTACTACAAGCCTGTTGGCAATGACTGGAAAACATATCACAGTAAAAGTGCTAAAAAATGTAAACTGTTGAAATCTCTCATAAGCACTACGCTTCTCTGTTTCAACTAGTTTAGAAGACATTTTTCAAATGACTGTTGCAGACATCTAAATGAACTAATTCTACCACATATTTTTGTAAAAGGAACTGTGGTCATCTCACCCTTTACAAAGTTTCTAGGACCAGGCATAGTTCTGGCAATAACATCTTGGGTATTAAGATCAACTTACTATTGACATACAAAACTGCTCACAATATAGTGTTTTCTGTTCAAAACTCAACTGCTTTCTCTTCGACAGAAGATAATGTCACAGCTACTAAGTCTTCCTTGAACTTTATCAGCAATCTACTCAATCAAGGTTGCATCTGTAAAACTAGTGTATTCTGAGATGACTGACAAAGCTAAATTAACAAATAAATCAGCATGTTATTTGTTCAATAGCACGCCCTCCCAACTAATTAGTACTAGAAAGAGTAGCATAAACTTAAAATTTTGCAAGTCTTAAAGAAAAAAAAACGGATTATGAGATCACGTTTTTAAATTATGTACAAATTCTGGAAGAAACCATTATGAAAACACAACATAAATGTTTTATCAAAAGCTACTGCACCATTAAAGTGACGTTTCCTCAGGGGTACTTAAATATTAATTTCAGAAATAAGCTTTGACATTTTAGTAAGGTAAAACTTAAAATTATACACCACTTCTAAAAACAGAACTTGAAAATCTGACTGACTAAACAGATATTAGCAGTGGTAAAATATTCTTACATTAAAATTATTATTTAAACAATAAAATTATTATTTAAACAAATTAACTAATCAAACTGAAACTTAATGGCAAGTCAACTACAGAAACATCAAAATAAAACAAACGTTCTGTGTAGTTCTGTGTAGCAGGACATAAAATCTACAGCTGATTACAACACTGCAATATTCTAAGTCAATACATTAAAATGTTCACTTCCTTAAAACCAGAAGCAACATGCATCTTCAAGACAAGATACAACAGGCACAAAATAAACTTTTTCTCTGAATTGAACAGTACATTAATGAACAAACATACATGCAATAATGGCTAGTTTACATTCCTACTGAAACAAATGGTATTAAGTGACATAAAAAAGTTCCTGCCGGAAATAGACCGGTTTAAAAAAAATGTAATACTGTTTATTCAAACAAGGCCACTGTGCAACAGCAGTGATCTAGATTTACCCATTCCATGGTAAAATGTACCCATGTGGTCATAAACCATATTGGGCATGCATAACTCTGGCTTCAGTGGGAGTGGGGCAATGATCACAATGGTACAAACACTTAACTATGCAACATGAAACTCCAGAACTGGTAAATTTATGTCTATGTGGAGAACTTTAATGAATATTTGAGTTTGTGAACCAGCTATGTACATCTACATAATGCATGCTTACAGGTAAAACAAAGGGAGGAAAGTATCGGGGCATACTTACAAAACAAATACAACTTTGCATGAATAGCTACAAGGCAAAAAAAAAATTATTTTAAGAAGTGAAAAAACACACTGATATACATACCATATAGGTTAAAATAACCATAAAAGTTTACAGTAGTATGCATGTATATATAAAAAGAAAATATATTGGAAATGTGCTCAACAGTAATGACAGACTAATAAATCATAATTACAAGCAGATTTCATTTCGGGATGTTCCAATTGTAAAACTATGGAAACAAGTTCAATGTCTTGTAAAAAGCTTACAGGAGCATAAATTGTGTGTACAAAACACTACCACAAATTTGTTTAAATAAGTAGATTTCAATCTTGGATTTTTTTAACTGTAAACTTGGAAAACAGAAGTTCACATAGCTTATAGCACATTTGGGAAGATACTTAAGGACAGCAGAATTACAAATACTGAAGTCAGAATCACCACATCAACTAAATGTCCTTGGCATCTCTAGGTTGAAACCAAAACCAAATCTAAATCCCCGGTATATTATTCATATGCAGAACAAAGTATTTATCAAAGAACAGCAGGATTTTTAATAAAAAGTAACGAAAGTGGCTAAGAGAATTCCATGATTTTTATAAAGCAGCTACCAATCAAGTTAAACTGAGAAAATAAATTCTCCTTAGTATATCAAGACAACCAAGGTGCTGTAAATCTAAGCAGTAATAGTAACAAACCTATCCATTTTCATGTAGAAAGTCACAGTCCAGAATACAAAACTAAAAAAAACAAAAACTGGACAATGAAGGGCAAAACTGCTAGTAGTGGAGAACACAAATTTATTGTAACGCAAAAATGAAACACACGTTTTCGTCCAAGTAGCTCTCAGACTTCCTCAGAAATGAAAAATCATTGAACCCAAGTTAATCTACACATACTTCAGTTAGATAAATAATGAATCAATCAAGGGTTTAAAGAAACATACCTTGAAATACAAAGCAAAAATAAAACCTGTACTGAAGATAAAAATAATGTATTGAATTGGTACAAAATTACATTATCAAAAAAAAAAACAGTATTTACTTGTGTATAAAAAATGAAACGTTTCACGAATTATATAATAAATTAAACATAGCAATCAATAAGTTAGTAAAAACATATAAAACATATTTATATTTATACTAAATAGATAAAATGTTTAAAAAAGAGAGACATCAATAGGAAGTAAAAATAAATTTATAATTTAGCTGCCCTTAGTTTGCGTAGAAATACAAGAGAAATGTGGTCATTAAGACCCGGGGCTTTGTTAGCTTCTAGAAATTATTGCCAATAGGTCTCCCTTAGATACAGTTTCTAACACAAAGAAGGAAAACCTGGCGTTACTACATGAGAGAGTATGCTTGTACAGTGCATTGTTGACATTGCACTTGTTAATATCATTCATATGCTCGTAAATAAGTAGATTTCAATCTTGGATGTTTTAACTGTAAACTTAGAAAACAGAAGTTCACATAGCTTATAGCACATTTGGGAAGATAATTAAGGACAGCAGAATTACAAATATTGAAGTCAGAATCACCACATCAACTAAATGTCCTTGGCATCTCTAGGTTGAAACCAGAACCAAATCTAAATCCCCAGTATATATTATTCATACGCAGAAAAAAGTATTTAGCAATGAACAGCAGGATTTTTTAATAAAAAGTAATGCAAGTGGCTAAGAGAATTCCATGATTTTTATAAAGCAGCTACCAATCAAGTTAAACTGAGAAAATGAATTCTCCTTAGTATAGCAAGACAACCAAGGTGCTGTAAATCTAAGCAGTAATAGTAACAAAAATACCTATTTTGTTACAAGAAACAGAACAGATAAAAGCATTTTTTTTTCAGACAAGTATTTTGTGCAACTGATTCATATCAAAAGACAATTCTGTATCAAAGGTAACAAGACACCGAATACCAAGCACAATTTTAAACTGCAGATACAGAAATGAACCCACATAAGTCCAGGGGAAGAGATGCATCCTTAACATCATTGCTGTACACTTGTTACAGTTTAGCATTAACATTAACCAAAACTATTTAATTACTATTACTAATATTATTGCATATATATATATATATATATATATATATATATATATATATATAGGTCTACTTTAAAAGATTGAAATTTCATAAAATTGAAATTCAAAACATTGAGACCATAACATCATAACATTGAAAATGCAAAATACTGAAAACCCTAAACAACGAAACCTCAGAACACTGAAACTTTGCTTCATAACATTGAAAACTACAATGCACATGTAAACAAAGTCCCCTCCAGCTATAATACCACAAACTAACAAACATACTTTTTACTAAGTTTCTGCAGGGGGACCCCCCCGTAAATTAAATATACCAACTCCAACATCGCACTACAGTGGAAAACAGTTAATTTCCTAACCTCACTGTAACATGATCAGCATACAGAATGTAAAGATATGGATGTGTTGCTTTCATGGAAGTTAAGTTAGTGTTCTGAGAAGTGCTAGGAGAAGTGAGTAGGGGAAAAAGTGTTTATTTGCCAATCTGTACGTATTTTTAGGGTATACAGTAAGTGATTTAGACAGTGTTTACATTTCGTATGGTGATTGCGAGACAGTGAGATTAGGAAATTAACTTTTTTCCACTGTAGTGAGATCTTGGAGTTGGTATATTTAATTTATGGGGGGATGCATGGGTGCAAGCCCCCCCCCCCCCTGCAGAAATGCAGTAAAAAGTGTGTTTGTTAGCTTGGGGTTGTTATAGGTGGCGGGGATGTTATTTACATGTGGAGTTTTCAATGTTATGATGAACACTTTCAGTGTTCTGAGTTTTTGTTGTTTTGGGATTTCAAATGTCATGGTCTCAGTGTTTTGAATTTCAATGTTATGAAATTTCAATGTTTTAAAGTCGCCCATACATACGTATACATATGTGTGTGTATATATATATATATATATATAGATATATATACACACACACATATACATATACACACACACACACATATATACACACACACACACACACACACACATACATACACACATATATATATATATATATATATATATATATATATATATATTGTTTTTGGAATAATAAAATGTCAATGTCCTGTGAGAATACTGCTTAATGCACAAAACCATCTTCAGCATTATAGACACTTTATAAGAGCTATGAAAACTTTTGTGGGAAACATTTCATCAATTTTAGTACACAGTGGGGGGGGGGGGGGTCACAGCTTGGTTTTATCCATCTAAATAACCACAATACTACATCAATCCAAAAGTGAAAAAAAACAATGACTTCTGCATAACATAAAAAAAAAAAACATTTTTGGTGACCACTGCAATTTACACTGAACAGCTCTTCAAATACTGACAAAGAAATTCAGCCTTGCACTCAACAGCTATTGATACACTATTTAGCACCATACAAGAATGGAGTCTGCAAGTTAAGACTTAATTACTGCCAACAGAAGTATTTACCACTTTCAAGAAATATATGTAAAGAGTGTTATGGTACTAACTTGTAATGGCATATCAGTGATAAAACAATGATGTGACAATCCAGCAAGCCAACTGAATGCCATCCAACAAGGCACGCACCACAGTATGTCCCTACACAATATCACTGGTACATTATAATTCATGACTACCACTATAAATTCTGCAATGTGGTGTTATCAGCAGTACAACTGCTCCATAATACACAGCACCCTACGATGAAATCACTTCATATCATACTTAGGCTAAGCTTCTAAATTATGGGTTATCTAACATTTTTGAAACTGATGTGTCTGTAGGAGCAGCATATATACAGGGTTGCCACTGGAGGACACACACAATTAATCTAAAGAAAGGCATTCCTCTTTCTTAAAGTCAAAGAGTATTACTAAGATGACCTTAATCAAAAGCTATATGCATTAATATCTTTACCGCACTACAGTTCAAGAGTCAATTGGCATGTCCTTGGAAAACAAATAAAACTGAACTAAGTATTTCAGAGCATACCGCACTGAGACACCAAAGAGTCCAAGTGGGATAGACTGTACCATAAAGTTTTCCAACTAACTGCTAGTATCACTCAAAACTGGCAAACGGATATGCAAGATATTAGCGACCAGCTCTTGCAACAACAGGGGACGTGAAAATACAAAACACATAAGGATACTTAATCATGGTGCGTACCGAAGTAACACCATAGTAATTATGTGAAAAATATTTCTAGTGCTTTAAATACAAAATACTTTCTTAACACAAATGTATTTCGTTCACTGTTCACTGAACGCATACTAAACCGTTTAATCAGTGTAAACACACAATGGTATATCTAACTGTAAGAATTTCATACCTACTATACAAATACAAAAGACAAACATTTGCTCCACAAACAAGTACTGATGTAACTCTTTCAAAATGGCATTGTGGTATAACCACTGCAAAAGTTATTAAATGATTCCAGTGGTGCTGGTTACAAGTTACTCTGTTTTGTTATGTTCTATTTTTACAAGCAACTGCAACAAGAAGCTTAAGTCTATGTTTCATTAACTTCATCACACTTCTGCTTGGTTTGTAATCACGCACAGACAAAAAAGAAAGGGCACTTTACATATTTGGTTATGCAGTCTCCATTGAGGTTTCAGAAAAATGTGTGTTATTTTCTATTTTGACATGTATCTGATGGCCCACTAATGTTCGATACATCAGTATACCGAGAAAGCACAGTAAAATGAGTTAAATACATTCCAAAACGTATATTTCAATATGCCAGATCATATACTTTGATGTTTATGGGAAGCATTGCACATGAAAACGTTACATAAGCAGGGGAAATCTTACATGGATTCAAAAATCACCTATGATAAAATAATATATACTGTGCAGGTAACAGTTTATCCTTTGGATATTTTACTGTATGTGCAAGACTCTCTAATATGACAGATGCTAAACAGTCAGTGTGCCATCAGGAATGACACTAGTCAATCAGTGTTGTCTAACTACAGCAGAACAATTCACAACATACTGTGAAATTCTGCAAATTTGTCAGAGCCATTGCTCCACTTACCTTCTTTATTAAGTCTCATAACCTCTCTGCTTTTTCCACCCTCCTTTACAGTGTCTTCTAAATCTATATCTGTAGATGAAGGCAAAATAAAAGTCAAGAAATGTTTTCTTCTTTTTATTTCAAAATATACTGACACTGTGACATTTCATACGTTTGTTTGCATCTACCTGGGCCACTAAGGTACCCAACACAGTGCAACAACAAAGTGCAGTGCTGTATGTACAGACTATACGTTGTTATTATCAACCGGACATAGAACAGGAAACCCAGCACTTAAAAATGTCGCACCATATGCTGTGCCTCTTACTTTCTCTCTTTCACTGTATTTAGCATCTGTATCTATGTGTATTTATTAGACAGAAAGAAGCATGGAGGACACCAGGGGCCACTCTCACTTTTTTGTGCATGTACATAATTTAAAGGTTACTGAATAAAAGAGGAGGTGAATGAGCTCTTGTTCTTACTGTCGGAGCAGTGTATTTTGGCGGCGTCGATCCAGGAGGACCATGGTTTGCCCAGGAACGCCTCCGGACTGGGCACTTTGCGATCCAGTGTCGCCATTGCTCTTCCTTCTTGTTGCTTTTCCTTTCCTTCGGCGGCGAAGCGACACGGGAATTCGAGAGGCGCTGACGTCATCTTCGGAACGTTCCGACACGGAGCTCAGAGTTCCAGTCCTGTGTGTGGTGCTTCTCTCATCTCTGGGCAGTTGGCACCAGCTGAGCGACCAGCCAGAGTGGGCGGGATGGAGCAGAGATAATGAACTAACCTATAGCACCCAGTCTGCTGTAGCATGTCAACAACGTCCTGAGTTACGGACCTGAAAGCATCTCAGCCTCTCCAAAGAGCTGTCATGATTGCCCTTAACATTTTATCAGTCCGCTGAAATAAATGGTTGAACAAAGTGGGCTATTTGATACCGTTTTGTTTTAGAAGAACGCTTGGCTTCACAAATAAACATTTCATAGATTGTCAGTCTCAAGTTTATGATGATTATGTAGCCGAAGCACAAAGTATTTAAATGACTGTGTACTCACAGGAAACAGCGTGGTTGCGGAAACCAAGTCGTTTGTATCTGTTTTCAGAATCAGAAGATGCAAGACCGTGTTCCGTGTCAGAATTTTCCGAAAACTGATTAACTTTTGTGTATATATCCATGCACGGAAATCTGAGTGCACACGAAATTAGTTTGGAGCAGATGGGTTGCAAAGTCTTATCTGCAAGAACTACAGTTGTTTCAGATGTAGTGCATTTAAATAATATTTCGAGAAATTGCAATTTAATTTCTTGCTGTTGTGTGTGAGTGTAGAAGTACACCAGTTCTGTAGAAAAGACATCGTCTATGGGAGAAAGCTCACGCACACCATTTTTAAATAACCCTAATCACTCATCCGAGTAATACACTTTCATTTTCTAACTCTAGCTTTCGACCGCTACGACATGTATATATATATATAAAATGTATATGAAAAATGTAGTTACATCTAGGAACTTTAGCAATCAATTCATAAACAGACTTCTCTTTATGTGACTACTTGCGACCACGCCCCCATGTCCCACTGTCCATGTCAACCTTATTTTTTTCTCTGTTAAAACTTGTGCCAGAACTCCGGGGGATGCGTTGACCAAATGATAGTGCACATTAAATTTACAGATTTCAGTCTTCAAATAACTCAAGATGTTACCTGTTCCTTATTTTGTGAACCTTTCGTGGGTAATAACATTGTTTAAAATGATCACGCTTTTTTAGATTTTACTTCCGATTCCTGAGGAAAGAGACTGGGATGCAAAAGTACTACATCAGAAACCTTGATCTTGTTCATTTCTAGCAAGATACGGATCCAATTAAACTACACAAAGGCAGTTAAAGTAAGGTTTTACTGTTCACTACTGCCATTTAATAAACAAACAAATGAAGAAATACAATTTACCTTTTTGAGAGTGTAAATAAAATCTTTGTAAAACAGGAAAACTAAGATTGCCACCTTTTCAAATGGGGACTTTTTTTGTAGAAATTAGAGATTTTGCAGGACAAAACATACCCATGACCAGTACAAAGGCTAGAACTTCACTTTTTTGCCAAAATAAAAACTTATGCTTGTAGTGTTTGAGTTGCTTATGCTATTTCATATAACATTTAGGTGTTTCAGATAAAAAAATAACTGTTTTATACAACTATTAAAGAAAACTTAGGAAATATTTTTGTCCTAAAATCTCAGGACATTTGCTATTTTTTCATTGTTTTGCAGGACACTAACTGCCCAAAGAGGGACTGTGCCCTCGCAAAGTGGGACAAGTGGTAACCCTAAAGACAACAGTGATGTAGAAGTGAAGTTGATATTGCATACGCTGTTTGTCCAGTATAAAGTAGGTCAGCTACCATATCTAGTACTGAGACAACTTCCTCTTCTTGAGGCATTCTGTGTCAGTCTTGGTTACAACAGACCATCACATGCATTAAATGCGCCACTGGTATTTATACAGAATTCTGTACCTTTTTAATGTAAATCTCTTATTAGGGTTATCATTTGTCCCCCATTATGCATAACAGTCCCTAGATGAGTGTTTGCATCTTGTGAAAAGACACAGCAAATGTCTTGATATTTTAGGACAAAAATATTACTTAGGTTTCCTCTAATAGTTGCACTAAACAATTATTTTGCATCTGAAACACCTTAATATATTAAACAACAGTGACTACTCAAATTTGACACGCAGGAGCTTTTATTTTGGCAAAAATAAAAATAAACTCATGGGAATAGAGTTTCTGTACTGCATTTACAAGAAGAATGTAATTTATGTTCCCATACCTCTTTCTAATGGTATTTGAAATTAAATTCTTTAATTAGTAATTTGTTAACATTTATTGAACCTGTAGCCTTAATTTAGCTGCTTTCTTCACAAAATGCAGCATGTGTTTGTGTTCTCCTGTAAGTCCTCCAGTGCTTCTAATAAGTAGACATGTTTTGATTTTCCAGAAGAAGGCTTTCCATTACATTTTTTTTCTTATTTACTAATACCAGAGTTCCTGTACTTCTTGACTTGCAACAGTGCTTAAATAAATAATAATGTTTAAGAAATTTTCATTAAACTTACATAAATGCCACTATGTATTACTTATGCTCTACATCATATTATGTTGTTATATTCTTTTTAAAACATAAAACCGAAACATTACTGATTGTTGCATATATGGATGCCCCCACCTCATAAAATGTCAACTAGATCAGTAAGACAAATCCATATAACAACAGTGAAGTAATAAATTAATACATGCAGTCAGAAATCAAATGTATATACAAGTATTGAGGGGTCTGGAGGCTAATCTCAATTATACCATGACTGCTTATAAAAATTTAAACATGAGCATGCTTATTGGACAGTCCAACCAGCGTGCCCATTGTAAATTGAGCATATAACAAAAAAAAAAGTTTGGCCAAACTCTCTATTGATAAATGCTGAGGGCAAGGGAGCCCGCAGGATTTTTTGCAGGGGGGGGTGCAAACCCAGAGCCCCACCCACATAGCTCACCCTGCCCCCTGCCAACACAGCCCCGCCCAAGTCCACCCACCCCAAGCCCCGCCCACACAGCCATTCCAGTGTCCCATTACTTGGCTATTTCTCCCCATTTACTGTAGACACTGTTCAAATCTGTGTGCATACTGTTTTATGCTTTAGTTCTACAATGATTACAGGCAGTTGGATTTAATTTACAACTTTTATTTCAGACATTATAGCCCAAACACTGAGACATTTACTAAACCTAAACAAAGCAATAGTCTTACAATGAAAACAGACTTGGCATTAAAGCTTCTCTACTTTTGAAACTCACATTCAATGAAACAGCATTGAAACCCACATTCAAAGAAAATGCATCTGGCCAGTGGCAGGTTATTTACCTTTGAACTGTTTTCAAGGAATAGGCTCCTTGCAAACCGTTAGGGCCATGCAAAAGTTATTTGATTTACCTGATTGTATTAATTATAATATATAATTGAATTATATCCCTTGTTTTATACAGCAACACTTGTTTGAGTGTCGCTGCCGAAGTAAAAGTAATCTGAATAATTCCACATTAAAGATATCTGAAACTAATGAAGATGTTGTTGCTAGAAAACTGTATATTTCAGTGTTTCATCTAAAATTCAGTGCCTGCTGCCATCAAAGAATAAATTGCCTATGTTAAATTAAAAAAATGGTAATTGGTATATTGCAATAGAAAATGGATAACAAGCTGAAACAGGTTCATAGTTATTAGGCATCTCATCCAAAGGAGGACATCCTGAGGACTGCAGCATACAAATTTATATGCTGTAGGAATAGAACCTCAAGCCTTTACATTAAGATGCAAGTATTCTACTTGTGGTGCTACTAACATAGCTTTAAAACTTTATACCATAATAGAGATACCATTTGCTAAACAAAACAGTTGCACATTGTAAATAGACTTGGCATGAGCAGCAGTGAACTTCCATTTCCCTTAAAACTCACAGTTCCTTGAAAATTCACTTGAAAATAAATTCCACCTGCTAACTCTAACTTGGGCATTTCACTTTCTCTCTTACAAACATACCACACCCCTCAAGGCCTCACCCTTAGTGCAAGAAATCTTGACAAAGCCTAAAATAAATAGGGACAGATTATAAATATGGCTCTCAGAAACTTAGAAAATTGCAAGAGTAACAGGATTTGTGTTAGTATGCATTTTTCTAAATGACATGACATCTAAAACTGAAATGTCTCATTATTTAGCAACTTCAATCCTTTTTAAGAGGAATATGGGGCAAAAATCTGGACAGCTGATGGGTATGCTACCTCCCTCTTATACACACACCAAATAATTCTGGTCAGATTTGAATTAGTTCTGGGAAGGTTGCACTGAATGGCACCGTGCTTGATCTGAAGTGGGTGAAATCCTGGTAGCTAGTGATTGCAGCTCAGCAATGTGGAGCATTAAAGCATTTTTAGCAGAGCATTGTTTCATCACTACCTATTGTGTTTGCACATAAGCTGTAGTTATTTCAAACATTTGCCTTTTTTTGATTACTACAGAGTACATTTACCCACCAGAGCTATTGTGTTTTGACTTCAGTGTGGAGCTAGTTGTTGCAGGGCTTGGCTTTTAAGTACGGTAGCAATGCTTATTTACCATATTCCATTAAAGCCACCCAACTACAAGTGTACTAACACACAGACACTGCTATAAGACACTGGTCTGCAATAAAATGTAATGAGCTTCTGAAAATACTGTAATCCTGTCCTTTTATTACAAATACTGTCATATGCATTTCAATACCCAAGGCTTATACATTATCTAGCTATGTAAATATTCTCTGCATGGCAACAACGAAAAGGCTTTCAATGCTAGCAATTCTTTAACAATATGCTTACTAAAGCTTACTTGCATCTTACAATGTCCGACAAGCTTACTAAAGCTTACTTGCATCTTACAATCTCCGACAAGCTTACCTGATGTTCATTAAACCATGGCTACTTAAACAGAACAGGGCACTGTGACAGCATGCAGTTCCTGAATAATAAGAAGCATAAATCAACAGTATAAAAATCTGCTAGAAAACCAGAACATTTTGCAAAATCAAGGACAGATGAAAAGCCACAGTCGTATTTGTGATCTACCTTGGATGGGGGAATACCCTGCACACTTACACTGCATAACTGCTCCTTGCCTTCCTTGGACACATTCCGAGCCACTACAATGGGGGCTGGGGTGCAATAAGTATGTCATAATTTGAAATGTCTCTGGCTGACAGTGATGGCTCTGACACTCCTACCTCTCAACTTCAGAGCAAGAAATCTGGACAAAGCCATACATAGAAGTGGGACACAGGCCCAAAAATAAGGCCAATTTTTAAATATTGCTCTTATTAACTTAAATAGAACAGGTAGATCTTGCATTAGTACAAATTTTCTGAAGGGTATAAAATCTGAAACTCAAATGTCTGCCATTATTTTCTAACTTCAATCTTTAATGACTTGCCACTAATTTGCCAGAAAACCACAATTTTATGAAAAACAGACCAAAATGTGATGCAAAAATACCTGTCAAAAAAGGGACACCTTTTTAATATTAACAGTTAACTTGAAGCAGCTAACAAAATAAGAGCATCCACATGCATTTCTGAAATAAAGGTAATCTATAACTGATCATTACAGTTATAATTGTAAACCCTCCACATTTTCTTCCAAAATTGTAGTTTTGGAGGAGGGATTATTAGGGAAGAGCAACATTTTGAGCCAGAATTGGGGACAATTGAGATGTTTGGATATTCCTAATCTACAAAGTGATTTGCACGTACCTCTCAACCTCTTAATGCAGGAAATCTGAACAAGGCCAAATATATTGGGGAACATACAAACACTACTAAAAATTGCTCTTGTATAAACTTAAATACAGTCTTGCATTAGCATGCATTTTTCTGAAGGTTATGACATCTGAAACTCAATGTCTGTCATTTAATGGCTTCATTCCTAAATGATTTGCTAGAAAACCACAAATTTTATGAGGAACAAACCAAAAATAAGCAGCAAATATCTATTCATTCTGCAAAGATATGGACAACTGAGAGGTATAGTTCAACCGGGGCTGTCTGAGTTTGCTATCTCCCCTCACAAAATCATGGTCAAATGGAGCCCCCCCCCTGCAGCTATTCCAATGTCCCATTCATTGGTTATTTTGCCCCATTTACCATAAACACTAATGTGCATACTGCTTTAGTTCTGCAATGATTTAGGATTTCATTTGAAAGTTTTACTTTGCATTTTACAGCACAAACCCCAATACATATCTGTTAAAGCAATGTAGTCTCACAATGAAAATAGACTAACATTAAAACTTCTCTGCCCTTGAAACTCATGCATTGAAACAGCACTGAAACCCACTTTCAGAGAAAATACATTTTACCAATGGCAAATATTAACTCTGGGCTGTCTTCAAAATCATAGGCCCCTCGAACATAACATACACATGCTGTTTGATACACCTTCCTGACTGTATTACATTATATTCCTTGTACAATACAGTACAGTTGTTAAAGGACATTTTAAAATTTATTGTTTTGAAAATTTTTCCAGTAAACAATGAAACAAAAAGCATCCACCAATGACAAAACTGCCCATTTCAGAACATTTCCATCATAAAAAGTCTACTCAAGTCCACCAGTATCAGTAAAAAATATACACAATCTCTGTAGTAAAATCCACATTGAAGAAATTTGTAACTAATAAAGAGGTTGCTGCTAGCAAACACTTTATATGTCATTGTTTAATCTACAAATAAACTGCCTGTTACCCTTGAAGAATAAATTGCCTTTGTTGCATGCAATAAAAAAATGAAAAGCTAGTAATACCGCAATAGAGAATGGATAGCAAACTGTTAACAGGTTCATAGTTACTAGGCATCTTTGCCAAAAGGACTGCAGCATCCACCCCCTTTACAACACAATACAGCATCAGCAATGCATTTACCTACTGTGGGAGTAGAACCCACAGCCTTCAGCATGTAAAGCAAGTATACTTATCTGCTGTGCTATTAACAATGCAAGCAGACTAAACATAAGCAGCACTAAACTTTTGCTCCCCTGCAGCCCTCAGCTCCTTGTAAAATCTACTCGACACTCAGCTGTATCTCTGAACTTTGCAGCACAAGAAATCTGGAAAAAGCCAAAATTTATTGGGGGGGGGGGGACAAAAGGCCAAAAACCAGGGACACATTTTAAACATTGCTTGTATAATGTTTGAAAGTTGCTAGAATAAAATGCTGCGTTACCACCATGCATTTCACTGCCACATCTTGAACCCAGGGGACCCCGTGCAAAACAGTCAAAGCAACATACCACTATGCCAAATCAGCTGTTTTGTGAAAGAGGAAGACTGAAACTTTACCATTTAGTGAATTCAGTTCTCACCATAGCACAGCTGTCAACCTCTTGGCACAAAAGACCTGAAAAAAGCCAATAATGGGTGACTACAACCACCAAACATTCAGTGAATTCAGTTCTCACCATAGCTCTCAACCTCTTAGCAAATAACACCCGGACAAAGCCAGTAAAGAGAGAATATAGCCCCCAAACATATTCAGTGAAATCAGTTCTTACCATAGCTCTCAACATTAGCAAAAAACCTGGATGAAGCCAATAAATACCTGAACAAAGCCAATACTGGGTGAATACAGCCCCCAAACATATTCAGTGAATTCAATTCTTACAATAACTCTCAACCCTAGCACAAAACCTGGATGAAGCCAATAATGGGGGGGAATACAGTCCCAAACACTACCTGAACAAAGCCAATACTGGGTGAATACAGCCCCCAAACATACTCAGTGAATTCAGTTCTTATCATAACTCTCAACCCTAGCACAAAACCTGGATGAAGCCAATAATGGGGGGAATACAGTCCCAAACACAGGAATACATTTCAAATATCCATCTTGTACACTTAGAAAATTGCTAGAATAAAAGCTTTTGTCTTTTGTTACCATGCACTTTCTGAAGAATATGAAGTCTGATATTGAAATGTCTCCATTTTTTTAACATTTGTTAACCAGGAAAGTCTGACTTTGAAAAAAAGCTAATTTTTTAGCAGAGGCCCAGGGAGAAACACTCCAGACAGCCAAGAATAAAACCAGAGAACATGTAGCTGTCAGGCAACAAGGACACAAATGCAGAAACCACAGATTTTATGAGGAACAGAAAAAGTATGAGTGAAAATCCTGCAACATTTTTACAAATGGTGGTGGGTAGGGAATTCAGGCTCTTGCCACTTGGTCCCAAGGTACAGGGTTCAAGCCTTATTCTCTACCCACCACCATGTACACCTGGGGCATTTCACACACACACACACACATAAATATTTGATGGCCAGTGAATCTAACATATTGACTACTGCCTACTAAGATTCCGTTTTCAAGGTGCACATGCCCTCCCACCCCCCTCAGTACAAATATTCTTCTGTCCAAAATCATCCTCAAATTTTGTTCAAAAGGTTGCAACATGACACCATAGTTCAGACTACACTATAGTTCATCAGTGTTGTTCTCATCCTATTCTTGTAAAAAGGTATATGTAGCACATATGTAGACTTTTCATTTATAATTAAGATGCAAATCATTAATATAAACATTCATCCTGGCACAAGTTATCATGGAGGGAACCAAATCCATAGCTAGTATCTGGTGGGTACCTCTTCACCCTTCATTTAACACATTTGTCAGCACAATATAATCAGCCATATTCACAGACTCCAGCTCTCCAGTACTCACTGCTGCTATACCTACAACCTACAACAAACACACACACCTACCTGAAAGTGTCCCATCGTCCGTCCGTCTACTCCCGTTCCAGGTCCGATCCTGCTTGCTATTCCCCCGTCTTCTGTTCCTGCTCGAATCATCAGTCTGAGTTCCCACTCACAAACGTCTAAACCAGAGCGATGATCAAAATAAGAGAAAAATCAGGTACGTTCTGCAAAATTAAACAATCAGAAATGTAACTGATTTTCCTTGAATTTCTGCACTGCCCCTTGGAAAATCTCAGCAGCTTAAAAAAATACAAAAAACAGCAATGGAAATTCTCTCTTCTAAACTGCTTTGCCTGCACTGTACTGATGTACTGTGCAGTCTTGGGAATGTAAGTCCCATATGGATGTGCAGTACATCAGTAAACAAGAAAAAACAAGGAGGAACATTACAGTGTCATTTTACAAACATATTATTTAAGAAAGGTAAGCAATTTCTTTCTTAAATAATGTCATTGTATAATAGCAATAATCCACATTTGGGTATGGGTATATCAGGATTTACCCACAAATGGCTTTGTTTGTTTCACCCTTGTCATCAAACCACACTAGCCATGGGTAGATCCTGATGTACCCACATCCATTCATGGATTATTGTTTAAATAATCAAGAGGACCGATTAGCTAAGTGAAGGTCTTTCTTGCTCTTAAAGACTTGTTCATTTACTGTGTTTTTTTCCAAACAGTGTGCTTTGCATTTCAAATTTACAATTACAGAATTATTGTTATTTGTTTGATTAGTTTGCTCATTATTACCTGATCAAGGATTACTATACATATGCCTTTTCACGTTTTAACCTGCAGCTTTAATCTGGTCAAGTGGCTTGCTTAGAGTGACACACTATGTATGTGGACATTGTGTGACTTAAACTCGGGTCAGCAGGATATGCACACACACATATATATATGTGTATGTATATATATATATATATATATATATATATATATGTGTGTGTGTGTGTGTGTGTATACGTATATATATATATATATATATATATATATATATATATATATATATATATATGTGTGTATATATATATATATATATATATATATATATACTTATTGTTACAATTGGGTACGTTAACCAACTTGGTTGCATTGTCAGACAAAATACATATTACGTGTACCTTGTTACAGCAATACCACCATGTATGATAAGGTGATATTGTTCAAAACAAGCAATTTACATGCCTGACTTTTGTGTTTCATATTTGTCTCAGACTGTCAGTCACACAGTAGTGTTTGCAGACTTGATATCTCCCATATAATCTAACATTTTTGGCTGTGCTAGACACCACAGGAATATTTTGCAGTTAGATGTGAATGAAAATTTATTTGTACATTTGTCACTTGCTTTTCCAAATGCTTCACACACTAAAGTTGTGCATTAACTCTTAAATACACTATTAAGCAGGAACCAAAAACATAAAAAAGGTTTGGATCTTACCTTAATCTTCTGTGCATTTATTTATCTATGTATCTATCTATCTGTCTATCTTTGTTTATTGGGAAAGTCTGACTGGGATAAAACCCTTTTTTACAGGAGGCTCTGTGAGAAAGGCTTTGCATTTAATAATAGTTTTGACGTATACATAAAATACAGTTGCATGATATCAGAAGGAATACAAACATAGCATGCACAGGTATACGTGGCATTGAACATTTATTAGAAATAAACATAGGCTTGTATATAGCAAAGTGAGATATAACACTGAAAAAGATAACATAGTGTTACCTGCAATTTCTAGCAATTAAAATACTGAAAAGAAGAAGCAGCTTAACTATGGAAATATTAGAAAGGGGGAAAATGGTTGATAATGAAATATAGTACCATATGTTAGTAGTAGAGCAACTATGAAAATATCGTTACATTTAAGATTGAGAAGTGAAGTAATTAAGAAAGTGAGAATGGTTGGGGCTACTTGGACTGTTATAAGCATTAGTTCTGTATAGCTGAGGAAAGAGAAACTAATAAAACTGTGATGGGGAGTCCATGAGATTGATCTTCTGTCTAGTTTTAATGCCAAAATGATTAACAGCAAGGTTATAACCAGGCACATGCCAAGTTCATCACAGCATACACTTTTTGAAAATAGTTTAGCAACAACATTTACATGATATACAGTCACACTGGCTTCATTTTGTTTTTGTTTTCAGACAATATTTTTCTTCCCAGCATTCAGTCTGTGTTCCCAGAATATGATATTTCTTTGTGTTTTTCCTTTTCGGTCTGCTTCCTCTGTTCACGGACTTAGAATGGAAGTACCCTGAATTAAACATGTCTTTGATTAACTCTGAAAAAAGTATCAGTATTGTTTTCAGTGACTTCCTTGGATTTTTATTTGTTGCAAACTACTTAACCATCAAGAAACAGTGGTCAATGTATTTGATTCTGTAATGGTTTTAAATGTCTTAGTTCTATGTGCTGTTCCAGACTCACAGTGCTACTTATCTGTAACAAATTTCCTGTTTTCTTGCCTGTACTACCTTTTAATGTGCAAATGGCATATGACTGTCAGAGAACTAAATGATTTAGCAGATGCTTCAGCAAATAAATTGCAGGGAAAGATAAAAACAGTGTATTACAGAGACTAAAGAAACAATTAAAAAAAGGTTTGGATCTTACAAATCACGTCTTATTCACATGTGAAGCTATGATGGTCTGATCACAAGGAATTACAAGCAAGCTAAGAAAAATTTGATATCAGTATGCTTGTATTCTTTACATACTAATAAAACTTCCATCCATTCATTTTCCAAAAAAAAAAAAAAAAAACACGATCACAGGGATGCAGAAGCCTAACCCATTAGCAAATGTGACCAAATTAATTAAAGGAGATTCACACCCAAAAACTGAAAAACATCCAGTATCCAGAGATCCAGTATCTGTCTGTCTGGGATGACATGGATCGACAGACCACGATGCTTTGCCAGAGATGGTCTGCACCTGTCGCCCCTGGGATTCAGGTTACTGGCTAAGGCTCTTGCCACCCCTATAATGCCTTTTTTAGGCAAAGTTCAAAGGACAAAACCACCACCGTAACAGGTACAAGCATGCAAAATCTGAAGGTAATGCTACTCAATGCTAGAAGTCTAAACCTCAAAATTCACTCTTGAGGCATTCCTAAAAATGGAGAACATCGATATCTATGCAGTAACTGAGACCTGGTTCAAGGCTCCAGAGAGCACCCCTGCAATATTAGGCTATAACTCTTACCAGACTTTTCGGCCACCAAACCAGGATCGAAACACTAAAGGTGGAGGAGTGTCCATATTTACCAAGGATATTCACACCACCAGGTTATTTGCCCAACACAATGCGTCTGAAATTCTCCAGGTGCAAATAACACTAGGTAAGACTGCAATCCAAATTGTAGCTTGCTACAGATCCCCTACCATGCCCCAAGATTCTCATTACACCTTTCTAAACATACTGGAAAATATTAATATACAACCAAACACCCTAATACTGGGTGATTTCAACTACCCTGCCATTAACTGGGAAAACTACTCGTGTACCAACACCTTTGCCCAATGGTTCTTGGAATTCATAAATTCCAATTCCCTGGGTCAACTAATCCACAGTCCCACCAGGGGCTCCAATATCCTAGATCTGGTCATTACCAACATGGGAAATAGATGCTCCACCCCTATGGTCGCCTCCTTGTTGGTCAGGTCAGACCATAAGCTAATCACCCTTAACATCAACATTCCACCCCCACCCTCCAGTAAGGAAACCTCCATAAAAAACTTCTCCAAAGCCAACTTCATGCTACTCAAGTCAGAAGTTACAAACTTCATGACACCCATGCAGACAGGAACTGAAAGTTCGACTGCTGAGTCCTACACTAAGGCAATGCACGAGCACATCCACTCAAGATTCCAAAGACACCCACAAGGCATTCTACAACTATGCGAAGAATCTAAATGGCAATGCTCAGATCTGCTCTGAGAAACAACAGAATGGCATTAAATATACTGATCCCATGGATATTGCCAATATCTTGGCAGATCGATTCAGTGCCAACCTCACCCTCCTCTCACCCCCTAAATGGCCCATCTAAATACCAGAAGATTGCCAAATTCTGCTAATAACAGCCACATAGGTAAAATGCACTCTCCAAAGCTAAGAATGCAGCATCCATGGGACCAGATGACATCCCGGGCTGTGTACTACAAAATGAACTGGCACCTCACCTAAGTGTCATGTTTAATCATACCCTCACCTCAGGCTTCGTGCCCACACAGCTACAGTTATCCCACTCCATAAGGGGGGATCCACCTTGGATCCTGGGAACTACCACCCCATCAGTCTGATGAGCTTGATCTGCAAGGCCATGGAACGTATTATCATGGAACTTATAAACAAAGACACTGACAACCTTCAAACACTGGACCCCACCCAGTTTGGGTTTGTGAAGGGCCGATCATATCTCATGAACCTGATTGACTTCTTTCATTCAGTCTCCAGAGCCGTGGACGAGGGTAAGGCAGTCCACACAGCCTATGTTTACCTCACTAAGGCCTTTGACACCATCCCCCACTCTGGAATCATAGATAAACTTACTAAGCTGGGCTTTAATCCATACGTCACTCGATGGGTTGCCAACTGGCTTACTGACAGAACCCACACTGTAAAAGTAGCTGACTCCAAATCCAGCTCCAGACAAGTGACAAGTGGAGTACCTCAGGGTTCAGTCCTGGGACCTCTCTTGTTTGGCATCTACTTCTCTGAAGTACAGGCCAACGCTAAGTGACTCTGGCTAACAAAGTTCGCAGATGACTGCAAACTGGGAGCCGTTATTGAATTCCCAAATGATGTAGATACTCTACAAAAGAGCCTTACAGAAACAGATGCTTGGTGCCAGAGCCATGGGCTCAAGCTCAATGCCGAGAAATGTATAGTTATTCCCTTTGGGAAAATACATGTACCCATGAATTACCACATAGGTGGCAGTATACTAAACACTGAAAGTGTGATAAGAGACTTAGGGACACAGGTGGACAGTGGTCTCACCTTCAATAACCACATCACCACAACAGCCAGGAAATCATTCTATGTGGCACACCTCATCACTAAGGGCTTTTCATCCAGAAAAAAGAAGGTCATTGTCCCACTGTATTCATCCCTCATTAGACCCATTATAGAATACAATGCCCCATTTGGTATATACCACTCAAGACATCTGCAACAACTGGAAAGGCCACAGAAATACCTCACTAAAAGAATAACAGGCCTAAAGCAGATGCCCTGTGCTGACTACCTTAAAAAACTCTTTTGCATATTGTCTACTTTGAGGCGATCTCTGCTTAACATACAAGGCCATGTCAAGCCCAGAGCTATTGGACATGCTACACTTAAAGAAATCCCAATCTCTCAGAGCCACACACTCCAGGGATCTAAACCTTGTCATCACAATAAACAAAACATGTTGGAGGGATAGATTCCTGACCCAGAGACTCCCCAGACTCTGGAATAGACTGCCCATACATGTCAAGCAGAGCGCCTATTTGGCCCTCTTCAAAAGGAACCTTGATGATTGGATGGGAGAACGGAAATTCACCCCAGGGATCATGTCAGTCGCCCTGCTAGACAGGGGTCCAGGGAAGTAAACAGTATGGGAAGAAACAGCTGGGGAATTGTAATGGCTAGGCTTGTATAGGCCCTAGGGCTGATAGCCTAGTACCAACCTGTGAACCTATGAACATACACTTTTCAGTGTATCTTGAACTGTCCTGCAGGCCCATTCAGAAGCTTGACTCAGAAAGTTTAACTTTTTATGGTCAAGACCATATGATCAACTTTCCAAAAAGTCAAACTATGGACAACAAAAATCTGTATTTTTGCTGACAAACCCCCCACACCCCCTGTATATTATATATACCAAACTTATAGAGCATACCACAGTGGGGAAAAAGGTAAACTCCTCAATCTCTACTGTACTGAGATCTCCATTCAAAAGATTTGACTTTTCGGAAAGTCTATCATATAGTCTTGACCATATGAGGTTTGACTTTCTAATGAGTCAAGCTTCTGAATTGGAACCATATGGCATTACTAATGTCTCTTTACCACTATAAATGGTTATTATTTTCAAATTTGTTATACCACAAAAATGGTCTGAAAGGAGCTGCAGTGCTGTGTGATTTTATTCTGTTGTCAAGGCTTTCACCTTTCTGATATCATTTTATAGGGACAGATGTCCCTATGATGAGATGATCATAGGAATTGTCCAGACTGCATTTGAAGAGGGGCAATCAGGTGCTCTGTTTGATATATGGTTCTCTCTCGCTCTGTACACCAGCTTAGAACAGTACTGTGATTAACTACTTTTGGCTGTCAACATCAGCCTGTCTTTCTATTTCGTTGTTTCTTTTGATTGTTATTAGTGGCCATCTTTGATACAAAGTTTTGATAAGCATTAAAGTGCCACATTTGAAAAAGCAGTTCTTTTCAAGCTGTAACTATAGTTCACTATCCAAGTGTGATAAATCTAACGACTTTGATTAATAGGCGTTACATAGGCTGAGCTGGCTTGTGTTGCACTCACGTTTTAACACTGTAGTTAAAATTAGTGTCTTTGATGTTAATCATCCCTCCCCAACTCATTCACTTACCTCAACCAAATACTGTATTTATTTAATGTAAAACTAAAGTAACAAACACCACAAAAATATAACATGCACTTTTACAGAAAATGTAATGAAGAAAAATGCAAATTAAATACTAATGGAAGAGTAAGATGAAAATATTTTTACTTATTTGAAGTAGACCTAGGGTTTGATTAAAGGGAAATACTACTAATTTGTTATAAAAAATTAAACTAATGCATGAGTGGAGTTTTCTTTTCATTTACACATGAACACTAAGCTCAAAACCCTTGGCTTTGTTCAGAATCAAAACTGTGATGCCAGGTTACATTATTTAGCTGAAAAGTAATGCTCCTAATCTATGAGTGATAAGGCACATTTAAATACCCAGGTTTAGGTGATATTATTTTTTAATATCTCTGTAGTTAGGATCAATGACCTCACCTAATTAATCTGCCTTTCCTAGCCATTTTAATATAACTGATAAGACAAACATGATAAAGAAAATGTGAAATTTCAGAAAAAATACAAACAGAAAAAAGTTCAAAACAAAAGCATGGAATAATTCTTTTTTATTGTATTTGACACAAGGAAAGTAAATAATTTTTTAATGAGAAAGACTGGATATTTGGGTAAATGTCTCCTTTAAATGTGTGATATGGGAATATATTTGAAATCCCATTGGAGTTTGCTACTCCTTGCATTATAGGTACATGCAACAGATGTTTCTTTTTTACAACTCTTCTATAATGCAAATTCACTGAAAGTATTTTTGTTTTCAGAAAAGAGCATATGTGTCATCTGTCAGTAGGTGATAATTATTTTTTTGAAACGGAATTGCATGTAACAATATAGCTTGACACATTACATATCATTTAAAACAATTGCAAATGTATAATCATCAAATAACTTTTCAGCAATTTTTCAAAAACTATCAAACTTATTGAAGATGGAATAATTTCAATTTCTTGAAAAAAAGAACCATGTATAAAAACCTTTTTGCATTTTTTGATTTAATGTAATAAGGTATGTTCATGGGAAAAACTGACTGATATGTTTTCTGGTAGTTTTATCCTAACATAAATGAAATACAACTTGAGTGATTTTTTTCCTTCATAGATTTTATTAAAATTAACAAAACCATATATAAATCATATTACACATATAAATAACATGCAACATTTAAACAAAAAATAAAATCAATACACTTTTACAATTTACACAATATACCTAAAAAAGGTAGAAAGTAAAATAGCCACAATGAAAATTAAATTATAGTTCAAAACATTGAGTCTTTATCATCTATTCACAATAAAAAATGTAAATTATTTAGAGGGGAAATCAAACAGGGAGTGGTCAATTACAGATAGCACTTTTATCCATAGTAGCACTTTTATCCATGGATTCTTGAAGAAAGGTTTAAGAAAAATCCTGCTTTCTCTTACTCTGGTTTCTCTAATAGTAGTTTCCTTGTGAAGTGTGAGAAATTCTTCAAAAGAAAATAAGTATGGTTTCATCCATTTTCTTGTGATATTTTTTTCTTCTCACTGCTAGGATTGTTCATAATAAGTAACAATTTTCATTATTCAAGTTTTGATTTCTTAATATATTGAATAGTACCAGTTTTTTGTTAAAGAGAATGAATCAAACCATACAGTTTTTTTAAACTTCAATCTGATCCCTATAAGGTTGAATAAAAGAAAAATCATAAAAAGTGAGACAAATTTGCTTTATTTATTTGGTTATATCTTCAACATTTAATTTCCTTGGTTTTGAAAATTATGCAATTTTGTGAGGAGTTAGGAATGCTCTAAACAAGAATTTCCAAGTAAATTGTGCCAATAATGAGACCATAAAGCATTCTTAATAGATTTCAGTATTTGAGATTTCTGACTTATACTTATAGATAAGCTTTGACCTAAAGCAAGATGATTCCAAAATGTATCATTCAGAATAGTGTTATAAGTTATAAGAGGTTTATATATGAGTGATATTAGATTATTCATCTCTTGGTTATTATATAATATTTTATACATAAAATTAATCAAAGATGGCATTCTTTGATTGTGACTGTATCAGGGGAAGAAATTTGCCTTGAATGAACACTCTAATATTTTGTAATGGCATCCAGTCATGAGAATCTAGTTGAAATTCAGAAATAATTTATTGAATATTTTTAAATTCATGGATTTAAGACAATGAGACCAGCAGATATATCATTTAGTTTCCCAATTTTCAGTATAGATTTATTGCCTAATCTAAAAAAAAAAAACAAACAAAAAAAAACTTTGGTTATTTTTAAAGGGAATAAGAGTTTCAAATCAAAAATATATATTTTTGCTAGAACTAGTATCTATTCTTAATTTATTTGTGTTAATAAGTGAATGGATTAATGTTTTCCAATTAACATTATAAGAGGGATCTGTCCAATAAATATTACTTTAAAAATGGTTGCTTTAGTATAGGTGTCAGTATTTGGAATGTTTAAGCCTCTGGATACCAGAATCTAACATAGTGTTGATGAGTAATTCTAGGCTTAATATTTTTGGAATTAGTTATATTTAATATTCCTGTTAATGAATCTTGAGAATTATTTGTAGTTTCATTATATTATCAGCAAATAGCATAATTTTAGAGTTATAATTTTGGAAGACTTCTGTACTAAGGAGTGGCCTTAAGTCAACTGGTGCCCTAGGCAAAAGGGCTCCATGGCGCCCTCCACCACACCATCCGGTGCCCCCATCCTAGTCTACCTACATCAAATAAATACTGGAAAAGCGCCCCTACTACAGCAGCGCCCTAGGTGGCTGCCTAGTTCGCCTATGCCTAAGGCTGGCTATGCTTTTGTAGCTTCTACTTTAGAACTGGTTCTAATTAGTGTAGCAAGTATTTCAATAGTTAGGGAAAATAAAATAGGAGATAAAGGACAGCCTTGTTTAGTGCCTTTAAGAATAGGAATAGCTTCTGAGCATAATGACATAGTTTGATATTTACATTATTATTTTTATAAACATTAGTTAAAAGACAGACAAATTACCGAGGAATGTCATATAACTCAAGTGAATTCTGAGTAATGACTTTCTTGGCATCATTCCAATCAATCGTAAGAAGTGGTTAATGATTATAAACCCAAGTGCAATGTCTTGTAATAAATGAACTCTATTAGCAAATGAGATAATTTTGGGCAAGCTTTACTGGATATTTGAGTTTAACTGCCTTTTCCATGATCTTTCTTACTACTTTTTGAAGTATTTAGGTATTTATAGATACTCTTTTAAAATAAATATGTAGGAGATTTTAAACTTGTTTATCTAACATGTGCTGCTTATTTACTTTCTATCTAGATAAGAACACAATTTTTCTTTCTGTCTTAACTCTGACAGGCAAACTGTGTAGTAGAGTTATAACAGTGGGTTCATATAAATAAATGAAAAAAAAAAAACACATGCACATGGACTACCAGGATAATATGTTTAAGCACTCTTGTCTTTATTATAAAATATCTCTCCTGAGCAGAATATTTAAAACAGAACTGGTTTAAATATTGGTATTACTGTTACCCCACATTTAGTTATCAAATTGAAAAAAAATATATCAATCAATTTTTCTATTGGATGTTTTTCAATTTTAAAACACACTGAATGTTTCATTACTCATTTAAACCGGGTGGGTCATTTGTGGCTAATCTAACTGCTAAAAATCTCATTGTATGTAACAAAGCATTCAGATCACCCTATGGTAGTGCCTTATGAACAAAATACATTACAAAAAAAATATTTTAAAATGTACAGAACCATAAGCATGCCTTTGATGAGCACATGTGCCTATTTTGTTCTTAATAGTATTACTATGTATATGTTCCACAATCTACAGGATAACTTTATATTAGTTTTTCCAATATAAAATGAAGCACAGATAATATATAATGATAAACAGACTTGTTCAGAATTGCTCTTCTTTTCAATACTCCCACCAAGAACATATTTATTCTTTTACAGAATTGAAAATG